>NC_135173.1:61870250-62100250 GCF_041146795.1 Maylandia zebra | reverse complement strand
TCTGAACCTGCATTTATCTGCTCTCTGGAGAAATGTAGGCTAACACCAACTGGATAAAATGTGAACATTTCAACCACTTAAAAACCAAAAAAAGAAAAAAAAAAAAAGAGCCTGAAATAGCATGAACATGAAAGCTCATATAGAAGATCTATGCATCTAACTGGGGTATTTGAGGGTGGATTTTTCCTTTAATCAGCTTCAGCTTATTGTCTTCATCCTCCTCCCTACACACAGTCTGCCCACAACAGCTGACTGCTCCAAGCTGTTGCCCTGCATGGACAATGTGTGAGCGGGAACAGACTGCTGATTCTTGTGCTTTGCCTGGGAACAGGTTCTTACATTCTGATGTACTCATACTGGCACAGTCCAACTGAGGTAATGCAGCTCTGTAGCTCTTTCAGAGCCCTTCTCTTGCCACCTCTGAAAGACCCCACACCAACAAAATCCTGTAAAGGCAGACAGAGGAGTTGCGATAAAGCTAACACACTGAAGTAAAACAGCAGTGCGCAGACAAAAGGGTGCTTATATTGTCTTTATAGTCTTTGCCTCCCTCCTGCTCCTCTATAGTTACAGTGTTGTCCATGGTTACCAGTACATGTACACCAATCTTCATGGCTACCATAGCAACCAGCTGCTGTTTGTCAGCCAATGGAATCTCAGTCTCTGTGGTGACTAGAGCCAATGTGAAGCTTCCTGTACCTGCGCTGGAATGATCAACAGCCTTCCACACATACACTGTGAGGGTCCGGGAGGTTGGGATGGCGCGCCATCTGCCAGCAGAGCGGATCCTCCTGGGCGCTCAGGTGACTCAAGTAAAATATTAATGTTGGCACTTTTTGCACTTCAGTAACAGTGGGAGGAATGTTTCAGAGGGATGGATGAGGACAACCAGCCTTTGTTTTCTACATTCTGTGGTAGCCTGGTCTCTTCTGGACCTGAGCATCAGCTCTGTGGAGGAGTCCATCAGGCTGCTGAGAGCACACAGAGTGGGAGGACACTTCCTGATTAATGTGATTTCAACAGCGAGGTGTGTGGTGTGGGAGGTGGTTGAGGAGGGGCAAACAGAGAGAGGAGCAGCCGTTAGTCCTTGTGAAGTTCATGCGGGGATTCTTCAAATGTCCAATGGTTCAAAATCCTTTCTTCCTCTTACTGACTGGCAGGGTCCCAGAACGCACACACATTTACCCCCCCCCCCAAAAAAAAATAAAATAAAAATAAAAATCACTATATCACTCTTGATTGGTCGTCATTGTGTGCGCGCCATCAGCACCACACGCACGCACGCACGCACGCACACACACACACACACACACACACACACACACTGAGGTGATGTGGGCAGGTGTCTTGCAGCTGATGAGGGGGTGGGAGGTGGGATGCAGTGTGTGTGTGTGTGTCTGTCAATGTGAGTGCATGTGTTTTTATGTATATGCGTGCTCTTGTGTATTCACAGGCCATTGCTATTGCGGTGTGTGAGGGGGGGCTTGGAAAGCTCCACTACTCCAGCACGGCCTTTCCCGATGACTTTAGGAGCGCGACGCAGAAGTTTCTGGGCCTCCGTGAACGCCTCAGTCAGCTCTTTCTTCCACTGCACAAACTCTGGGTCACTCTGCGCACATACACAAAAAAAAAAAAGACATCAGCTTGTTTCATTCATCTCCTCTACAGCACTAAAGCATACAACAGCCAGAGGACGTACTTCACACTGCAGCACAAACTGTTTCCCTCCTTTGATGCGCAGCAGGATACACTTCTTGTCTTTAATCTGCGTTTCTTCCACGGTTACGATCTGCTCCATCGTCAGCAGGTTTTGCTGCAAAGATAATTGAGTGATCACAAAGTGTTCAGATGGATTTCACCAACAAGACTTCTGGCTCTGGCTCACAGCTGCTGCAGAGATGTACACCTTACCCCTACAGCACTAAAAAGCACTGGCACAGAGGATTTCAGGGAGTGTTAGGACAGTCACGGAGGAACTCATGATGAAGAAGAGTAATGGAGAATTTAGACTTATGTGTTAAATTTCTGCTGTAGCTACGCTGGTACTGCAAACCCTTCTGAAACCCTACTACTAGGGCTGCCACAAACGATTATTTTGATAGTCGACTAGTCACCGATTATTTTTGCGATTAGTCGACTAATCAGATCATCATCCATTGGACGTAAAACTACAGCTTATTGCACCAGCAGCATCTGCTCTTATATAACTATCATTAGCTTACAGCTTTAAGCTTTTAAGGTGCTAACTAAAAATAAAGACAAGATGATAGTTTATGAAATTTTAATGAAATTTGCAGATTGTTTCGGTGAAGTTTAATAAACTCCTTGCTATCTAAAATATAACAGGACACTGGAGTATATTCTGGAGCATCTCACACTTCTGATAATCAGCTGTCTGCTTGACGTTTATTCAGCTGTGTAAAAACTATAACTTTAATCTCAGACAAACTGATTTACTCAGGAACAAATAAAATACTAAAAAAAAAAAAAGCCAAACAATAACATTTTAAGTTATCTAAGTGACTCATATATATTTAACCTGAGTAGCGAAAGACGGCGGTGGGTTTGAAAATGATTTGCGGGGAGTCCGGTGTTCTCACGGCGCTAGTGAGCCTAGCCCCCGGCTCGCTAACGAGCTAGTGGGTAACAGATGTCTCCGAAAACGTCAGAGCGCTTTTGAAAATATGTGGTGTCCTGATAAACTGAGCAGATATTTGAGGTTTACACAGCTACATTCTCGCCTGAAAATATGTTAAACGTTTATTTTGTGACCCAGAAAGAATAATAAGAGTAACATTAAAACTAACTAGCTGCCGCCATTGTTGGAAACTGCGCTGGGACACAACTGCTTCTTCTTCTTCTTCTTCTTCGGGGTTTAACGGTAGCTGACATCCTTGTACATGCAATGCTGCCATCTTCTGTTTCAGTCCGTTATTACACTCTTAAATCCTGCCACTTATTCCTGCGTCTTTTGTGATCTTACAAAGCTTCAAACGACGCGTCAACTATTAAATCAGTAGTCGACGATTTTGATAGTCGACATAATCGTGACTAGTCGACAAATCGTGGCAGCCCTACCTATTAGACGTCGATGCATCACAGCCGCAGCTGGTGTGACTGCCCTGTTCTGTGCCATGGAGTAGGGCTGGGTATTGTCACTGATTTCTATAATCAATTCGATTCCGAAGGTCCTGATTCGATTCAATTCAATTTTGATTCACACAGTCAGAAATACTATAATTCTGATCATTTATCAGTGATCAGTACATATCCATATTTTTATATCTATGCATAAAAACAAAGCTGACACTTGTGAGACTTCATCAGAGTGTAAGCTTCACAGCAGATGTCTCTGTGCCAAACTAAATGAGGATAAAACGCACAATGGTAGACTGGTGCGTAATAAGTAAGTGAATAATGCAGAAAACTGAGATTTGAAATGTAAGTATATTTTGGGGGGGGGGGGGCTGTGCAGGAAGTGTGATTTTATCATGGTGGAAACGAAGCGGCAAAAGTAAGAGGGAATTCATGACGATGTTTATCACATGTGAAGCATAGTTTGGATATATTTATATATTTATGTTTAAAAATCAATTCAGGATTTACTGAATCGATATTGCGTTATTCAAGCTAAAATTAATTTGAATTGGAAATTTTTTTTTTCTAAATCCACACCTACCATCAAGTCCTCCTAAGCATTACGAATTACTTTTCCCCCACAATTTTTAAGTGAGGCAACGAACAACAGTCTCAATGCAAGGACTCACAAATGTCAGCAGATTCCTGGAGGGAGACCACTGCAACTACCAAAATGGGTGTGTTGGATAAACATGTTCGCCTCAAAAAACCCTCAGCATAACAAATAGAGAGCATCCAGGAGGGGAAAAGTCCCAGGATCATATGTGTTTCTACCAGGTGGCTCTGTGTATAAAACACCGAGATATGACCACATGGTAATTAACATGTAAAACACACCAGTGTAAGCACAAATAGCGTGTGTGTGGTTTTTTTTTTTTGTTTGTTTATTTTAAAGTCTCTCAGATAGAGCCTAGCTGGGTTTTCCCTTTAGTTTTGATGAAAGTATAGTTCAGTGCACACATTACACTTACACACAAGTAAGCAGTGTACTTCATGGAAACACTAACACAATCAAGACCGTGCAAGTGCTCCTTCACTTGTGTTGTTAGGCTAATAGCTGCAGTCTGAGATGGTCTGAGGCCTGCAGTGAGCTTTGTTGTCAGACGGTGGCAGCGAGCTACTCTTGCTTGTGCTGTTGGTGGTCCGTCGGCCGTGGAGGAGAGCAAACATACAAAGAGCTGAAGTGAATTTGAGTGTTAAACACTGCAGCCACACTCTGTGCATTTAATGCTTTATGTTCTGATCTTTACGTTTTTTCAAATTTTCTTCTTATTCTCCTGTTCCCAGTGACCTCTCCTGTTGCTCCCTGCCCACTTGTAAACCAATCAACACCGAGCAGACATTTCCATAATCTGCTTCCAGTGACGTGCAGTCCAGACTGTGGAGAAATGCATGGGAGCAGGTTTGGGGTGGGTGGTCCACCTAGAATTGTGCACGTGATCGGACACGTTTGCAGTACCATAAAACCAGATCGACAAAGAGTAAAAACTGAAGTTGACTGACTACCAAATTTCAAGCGGGGAGGCAGACTACAACTCTAAACAGCAGGGGTGCTGAGGACACAGCAGGGACCTGAGCCTGGTGGTAACACTCACCCAGTCTCTCTGCTTTTTCAGAGGTTTCAGCCACCTCTCCTTCAGAGTGGAATGAGCACAGACAGACAGACACACTGACCAAATGATGAACAAGCCGAAAGCCCTCAGCCCATGATAGGCGGTCACATGACGTACAAACGTGCAGTGAATTTAAAGTGTATGCTGTGAGGCAGACTCACCCGAGTGTCGCCCTCTCCTCTCCACTCCACACGGTTGGGGAACAGATAGAAGTATCGGCGCTGCCACTGAGTGAGGAACGGGTTCCCGAGCTTCAGCATGTAGCCATGCATAATGCAGTCCTTCCCCAAGGCATAGTCTGCACAAAGGGACACACAGTCAGGAGGTGTACTGACAGGATATCTGTACTGGGCTGTGTGCGGATTTGGCCGTTATCATCATTACCCTCCTCGTGGCCCAGCTGCTTGTTCTTAGCCCTCTTGCGGGCCTCATTCTTATCGGTGTCCAAGTTGACAGCTTCGTAGACTGTCTCTGCCACCTCCTGCTGCCAGCGCTCTGAGATGACCAGAGGAAAGTTCTTGTAGAGCTCCTGGTCACTGTCCAGCAGCTAAGTCACGCACGCAGGCACAAACACAGACAGAGTGTAGCATGTTTAGTTATACATATGCTTATACCAAGACGTAGAGCCTAAGTGACAAATTCCTACAGCGGCCTTGAGGTGCAAAACATCGAATCAAAAACATATAAGACTTCAGTTTTTGTTTGATGATGTTTGGAGCTGATGTTAAAATGTGCCTTTATGATTTCAGCCTTCTGTCAAGTTGAGTTGAAGGCATTCAATAGTAAAGTTGCCTTTATTTTTGGCCCTCTAGCAAGGTTGAGCCAGTCATCCATATGTAGCAATAATACACAATTCCTGTCTGCTCCTCTTAAAACTGCAGCTACAGTCCGTTCGTGATCAGAATCCTTTAATAATCCCTAAGGAAATTATGTGGTTACAGTTGCGCCAAGAGAATAGCAGTAACAGACTGAGCTAAATTAAATAATATAATATGTTGCAAAGTTTACAAAATATAAGAAATAGCTCTAATATAAGTACAAATGATGGCGCCTGGTTAAGTTTGCACAACAGCAGCAATACAAATGACGAGTTTTAGGCTTCTACTCATGTTTACATGAACTGCAGCCATCTTGGGCTGTGAGGTCAATTCTTCTCTGACTCTCCAAGTTGGAAATCTACTCCGGATTTCAGACTTTCCTCTTCGAATGGAAGAGCAGCACAGAAAGAGGAAATGACACTGACCTGTCACCAGAGACAGACCCGACCGTGTGAAACATCCACTCACAGGAAAAAACAATGAACCAAACACTGGCCCTAAATGCTGCTGCCTTTTCTGACATTGTGCTGTGTTTTACAGCACATGGTCACCGTAAGCTAAGCCCTATTCTGTCTCAGAGTATTGTGCTTTAAATCTTTCCTCTTGCTCTTAGGGAAATCTGAGGCCTAGCTTTCTGTCTGGGGACAAAAAAAATAAATAAAAATCAGCTTTCCAAAATGCTTAAACAGTCCTTTAAATAGTCTAGTTCACTGTTCTTTGCAACAACATCTGGAAACATTACATCATCGATAGTAAAATATTCCACCTACTGCCACATGTCCAATGCCAAACAGGTGTCTTAAATCTGCTGGGATCTGACATTTTCTTCTTTGTTTTTTTACTAAAATGAAGTCTTTAGAAATGGATTTCTTACTTATCTACATTCTGCTGGCAGATCATTTGATACACAGCCAATACTAAGCAGTCTAATATAAATGGCCTGCAATAAATCCTACCATGTCGGAGATCCTGGAGGCTTAAGTCTGTACAACTGTATTGTGTTACAGAATATCTCTAACCTATTTAAATCAATCATACTGCAGTAATCTATCTGCTCACACCAGGGTGGACTGGGGCTACACACCTTCCTTGGTGTGTTAATGCTCCAACCTTTACTATCTGGCAGTTGTTTTGAATATTAGTCTATTGTGGCTCCTAAGCTTTGGAATAATCTTCCTCTTCACATTAGGCAATCTACATCAGTGCTGGTTTATAAATCCAGATTGAAAACGCATTTTTATTCACTGGCTTTTGATTCAGTGGTTGACTGACTTGTATTTACTTATATTTGATTGTTTTCGCTATGTTTATTATTTTATCGTATTTATTATTCTTATGGTATCTATCGTGTTTCTATTGTTCAGCACTTTGGTCAGCCTTGTGTGTTTTTAAAGTGCTATATAAATAAACGATGATGATGATGATTAGTCCCCCGTTAAAGACCAACTCCATCTGGGAAATGCAAACAAACGCTCCTGTGTTTCATTTCTGTGCGCTGGAGCAACAGAGAACAAATAAATGTTAACTGCAGCAACATTAATGTTAATGAAAGAGGAAACTGCTGCTGCAGAGCAACCAGGAGACTGGTGCTAATGTTATACAGCAGCTTTCTATGAACCCTTTCTACAAACTCACTTTCTCTATGTGCTTTCTTCCACTACAGTCTGAAATCATGGTTGAGAGATCACTGAACATCTTTTTCACCTTCCACTCCTGAGATACGGTGATGAATTATGGCTAGAAACATGCTTTTGCACAACATGACATCACACTCTAAGTTGACACACACTCAACACAAAATATAATGACTTGGACATTTGTGGGAAAAAGCGATAATTAATGTGCTTGTTAAGTAAGATTCCCCTTGACCTTTAACTCTGGCGCACAAAAATCTAATTAGTTCATGTCCAAGTTACCACCAGTCTATGCTTATTTAAGTATGCTTTAATAAGTATACTTAAATAAGCCTGCATAAGATGGAGTATTCTAAGCCTGCATGTTTAAAAACCTGCAGCTGCAAGCAGGCTGGCGTGTCTGACAAATCAGGAAGCAGAGATGCCACTGAGCTGTATCAAGTGGCTAATTTATTTAAACCTCTCGGGCTGCAGCCCTGCTGTGAACATGCACTACAGCTCTTGGGAATTTCATTTCCTGGAAAAATATTTAGTAATTTTAGTAAGAAGTTTCATTCTGATCAGCTCTTCTTTGCCCTGGTGAACTTTCCACGTTACAGAAAAATACAGCTGCTGTCTGACTCTCTCTGCACCACACTTTGTATGACTAGAAACCAGCACATCGCTGAACACAGCAGCCCACTGCACACATGGTGTCACATCTCTGGTAATCTAACATGAAGGGAATTGAAACATAAACATCATGGGACAAAGAACATCTAATGTCTGTGAGATTATGGTTAAAAGCCTACCTAGCTTAACAAATAAAGCCGTGTTTTCCACAGATTTATTACATGTCTGTGTGTTAAAGGAAGAACATGTGTGCGAAATTTATAAGGCACTCCTCTGCCAACATTTTAATAAACAAGTACATGTGACAAACAGCAGTCATTGTTTGGTTCTGCTGTTTGGGTGCACTGGCAGAACGTTTTCATTGCAGAACGAGGACTACTGTCACAAAATGTAATCTAGCAAAGTAAAGCTGAAGCTGCTCTGAGTACAGGGTGTAACATGTAACGTGTGGATGGCTGGTAAACTGTGACTGCACTTTAAGAACAGCAGCAAGTGGATTATCCACTAATAACGCAATTACTGAAATGGGGAAAAAAACAAAATAAAAGCCAGTGGGTAGGACACAGTGAAGCTGTCTGATTTCTCAGACTTCTTATATGATTTAGTGCTCAGCTCAGATAAAATAATTATTGTGGGTGATTTTAACATCCATGTAGATGCTAAAAATGACAGCCTCAACATGGCATTTAATCTGTTATTAGACTCAATTGGCTTCTCTCAAAATGTAAAAGAACCCACCCACCACTTTAATCACACTCTAGATCTTGTTTTAACATATGGCATAGAAACTGAACATTTAACAGTGTTTCCTGAAAACCCTCTCCCGTCTGATCATTTCCAAAAAACATTTAGACTTACAATAATCGATTACACAGCAGTGTGGAGTAGATTTCATCACAGTAAATGTCTTTCTGAAAGACCTACCTAAGTTTAAGAATATAATTCATGTGCTGTTATCATCTTCAATGCCCTGTACCAGCACAGAGCAGAGCAGCTATCTGAACACTACTCCGACAGAGGTCGATTATCTTGTTAATAATTTTACCTCCTCACTATATGAGTGAGTATGGCACTGGATACTGTAGCTCCTGTGAAAAATAGAGCCTCAAATCAGAAGTACTTGACTCCCTGGGATAACACTCAAACATTCACCCTAAAAGCGGATAACTCGTAAGCTGGAGAGGAAATGCCCTATCACAAATTTAGAAGATCATAATTTAACCTGGAAAAATAGTTTTCTGCTTTATAAAAAAAGAAAAAAAAAAGAAAAAAAAAAGTGAAGCTAGAACATCTTACTATTGAACACTAGGGCTGCTCGATTATGGCAAAAAATAATAATCACGATTATTTTCACTGAAATTGAGATCTCGATTATTTGACGATATTTATTTAACAATAACAATGTATTGAATAATGACTTTAAAGATTGTCATAAAATAGTGTGCAAATACTGATAACAGTGCAAATGTTTGCAATATAAAAAATAAATGAAAAATGTAAACATCTGTTTAGTGAACTTTGCAGTGTTGCTCTGTGGTGCAGCTACGACACCGTAGCAAAGTTTACACACTATGTCTACTTGATCCACGTCTGACTCCTCGAACCCATAATGTTTCCACACCATTGAAGGGTTTTTTTTTACCTCTCTTTTCAACCAACGGCAGTCACTCTCCTCTCCAAATAACTTCTGCTTAGCTTTCCGAGCTTCCCTCGGGTCCATCTTTTAAACCTGAAGATGCTTCTAAACTGCGGATTTTAAATGTGTGTTTGGAAACCATCAAAGGTTGGATGGCCGACAATTTCCTCCAACTAAATGAAAATAAAACTGAAGTCCTGTTATGTGCTCCAGACAGACATGTACCCAGCATAATGAATGCTCTTGGTCCCCTTTCAACGTTTGTGAAACCATCTATCAGGAACCTAGGGATAACCTTCGATCCTGCTCTTACATTGGATACTCACGTCAAATCTCTGGTTCGGTCTTGCTTTTATCATTTAAGAAATATTTCTAAATTGAGCCCCATAATAGCTCATACTGAACTGGAGATTGTTATTCATGCTTTTATTTCATCACGACTGGACTATTGCAATTCACTGTTTACATGTCTAAACAAGAGTTCCCTGGAGCGTCTGCAGACTGTCCAAAATGCTGCAGCAAGGCTTCTGACGAAAACATCGAAATACTCACATATAACACCGCTGCTTATACAGTTACACTGGCTCCCTGTCGAATTCAGAGTCCACTTTAAGATTCTGGTTCTCACATTTAAGGCTCTTCAAGAACAAGCACCATCATACATCATTGAACTCTTACAGCCCTATGCCCCTAGTAGGTCTCTGAGGTCTTGTGGTCAGGGCCTACTTGTTATTAAGTATACGAGACTGAAAACTAGGGGTGATCGAGCTTTTGCTACTGTGGCCGCCAGACTGTGGAATTCTCTTCCTCAGAATTTAAGATCTGCTGATTCACTGATTACTTTTAAAAAACAGCTAAAAACACATCTTTTTAAAATTGCATTTTGTTAACTTTTGATTGTACTTCGTCTTTTTAATCTGTGTCTATACCTTGTAAAGCACTTTGTGATCCCTTATCTAGAAATGTGCTATATAAATAAAATTTTACTTTACTTACTTACTTAACTCTTAATCAGCGGTCCCCAACCCCCGGGCCTCGGACCGTTACCGGTCCGTGAGTCGTTTGGTACCGGGCCGCGAGAGTTGAGGCTCAGGTGTAAAATGTATGGTTTTCAGGGTTTTTATCGGTTTTCAGCGTTATTTTGTTATCGTTTACTCAGTTTTCCTTGGTCTTTTCACGTGTGTTATGAATAAATTTTCTTTTTTTCGGTACCAGTACTAGTTTTATTTTGTTGTATTTATCCGCGACACCTTAAAGGCCGGTCCATGAAAATATTGTCGGGCATAAACCGGTCCGTGGCGCAAAAAAGGTTGGGGACCGCTGCTCTCCGTGTTGCCAACTCCTCAGTAAGGAAAATCGCTATTGGCTGTCCTAAAAGTTGCTAGAAGTCGCCAAATGACGTCATCGCCTAATTTGTATAATTGGTCATGCTAATGTAATTGTAACCTACGTTGTTGGAGAGAGAAATAACATCGTGGAAGAGACATAAAGTGAGTAAAAAAACGTCCTAAATGCAGTTAGAATTTATTTAGAACTACAAATTAAATTTCTTTTAGCAATTATTGTTTTTTAATGTCACAGTTCCAACCCTGCTCCTTTATCCGGGCCTGGACTGGCAAAAGTGACCCGAAATTGGCGCTCTGGTGGAGTTACTTTGTGTGTGAGAGTGTTTGTTTATAAGTAGTTTTAAACCTTGTGATCCACAAAACAGCATAACAGTAAAAGAAGAATTGACTGCGTTACAGTCAGTGCGGGAGCAGCGGCTTCACTCATGCGCGATTCATTTGCCCTTTGGACGCATAGGTGTGAACATCTCCTGCCCTGATAACAGCGGGGGAGGACTATCCTCCGCCTGGGAGAGCTTTGGCACGGGTGAGGTGCCCACGGCAGCACCCGCTGCTTGTTGAGAGTAAGAGCGATACGCGTTTTCACGTCAAAAAGTCGTCATAAATAAGTCTCCAATAATACCAGAAAAAGTCGCCAGATTTGTCGCTAGTCGCTTTTTAGAAAAAAAAAGTCGCTAAGGGGGTCTGAAAACTCGCTAAATATAGCGACAAAGTCGCTAAGTTGGCAACACTGGCTGTTCTTAATTGTTGTGAAACGTGTTCGAAATACAGAGAGGTGTGCTGGATTTGCCACACGGAGCAGCGCGAGAGTAAAGCACGAGGGAGGGGCTAATAATCGGCTCAGTCATTTTTAATGATCGTTGAAAGCCCAGATCGTAATCGTGATTAAAATTCGATTAATTGAGCAGCCCTATTGAACACTGAAGAAAATAAGAACAACCCCAGGTTTCTCTTCAGCACTGTAGCCGGGCTGGCAAAAAGTCAGAGCACTGTTGAGCCAACCATCCCTGTAACGTTAACTAGCTTCCCTCAGGCATTATCATCAGAAGGCATAGCATACATATTCACTGCTATGAAGATAACACCCAACTTTATCCATCCATTAAGAAAGATAACACACACCAATTAGTTAAACTGCAGAAATGTCTTAAAGACATAAATACCTGGACGACCTCTAATTTTCTGCTTCTATATTCCAATAAAACTGAGGTTACTGTACTGTACTGTACAGCCCTAAAATTCCTGGAAATATGGTATCTAACCAGATTCTTACTCTGATGGCATTACCTTGGCCTCCAGTAACACTGTGAGGAACCTTGGAATCATTTTTGACCAGGATATGTCCTTCAGTGCACATATAAAGCAAATATATAGGACTGCTTTTCTTTCATTTCAAGTTCAAGTTCAACTTTATTGTCACTTCAACCATATACAGTTTAAAAATACACAGTGAGGCGAAACAACGTTCCTCCAGGAACCAAGGTGCTACAAGACAAGACCAATTAGAAATTGCGCAACATCTCTACAATTAGAAATATCCTGTCTCAGAGTGACGCTGAAAAACTAGTTCATGCATTTATTACTTCTAGGCTGGACGACTGTAATTCGTTATTATCAGGATGTCCTAAAAACTCCCTGAGAAGCACTTCACTCTCGCACTGCAGGCTTACTTGTGGTTCCTAGAGTATTTAAAAGTAGAATTGGAGGCAGACCCTTCAGTTTCCAGGTCCTTCTTCTATGGAACCAGCTTCCAGTTTCGATTTGGGAGACAGACACTATCTCTGCTTTTAGGATTAGGCATAAAAACTTCCTTTTGGCTGGATTAGGTGACCCTTAAACTTCCCTTTGTTATGCTGCAATAAGTGTAGGCTGCTGGGGAATTCCCATGGTGCATTGAGTATTTCCTCTTCAGTCACCTTTCTCACTCACTCATTTGTTAATAGACCCCTCTGCATAGAATCATTACTTGTTATTAATCTCTGTCTTCCTTCTCTCTCCCCAACCGGTTGAGCAGATGGCCGCCCCTCCCTCAGCCTAGTTCTGCTGGAGATTTCTTCCTGTTAAAAGTTTTTCCTTCACACTGTTGCAAAAGTGCTTGTTCATAGGGAGTTATATAATTGTTGGGTTTTTCTCTGTATGTATTATTGTAGGGTCTACCTTACAATATTAAACACCTTGAGGTGACTGTTGTTGTGGTTTGGTGCTATATAAATAAAACTAAATTGAATTAAAATAAACAGAGGAGATGGAAGTGTAAGATTGTTTTACCTTGATGCCCTTGGTGTCCTCTTCATCAAAAGATCCAATGTCAAAAGCATCTGCAGCATTCACCTCTCCCCTTGGAGGGATTAAAGGAGGAGAGTACTGGACAGAGGAAGAGGGGGAGAACAGACACATGGATTTCAGAAGATGAGGCAAAACGTGTAACAAGTGAGAGGACGATAAAAGCAAAACAGGAGTGTTAGCAAAGCAACAGTCCTGTAGTAGTTCTTCCCTCAAGGTAACCATAGCAACAGTAATTGGCATGGACTAATGTAGTCCAATTCAGAGTTAGTCAGTTAGTTAGCCTCCTTTAGTTTACCTGATTGGAGGAAAACTCCAAGATTTTATGTGGCTTTCAGTTTGAATGATATATTAACCCTAACAAAGACTCTGCTCTTTGACCCTAAGTCAAAGGGTCACTAAGGCTAAGGTCACACTGCAGGTCTTAATGCTCAATTCCAATTTTTTGATCAAATCCACTTTTTTTTTTTTGGTCTGGTTGTTCACACTGATTTGAAAGCCTACCCACTGAAGTTAGCACTGCCTGCTAACTGCTAACTCCTAAGTAAACATTGGCCCAGCAATGGATGCCAATAAGTCGTAGTTTTTTAGTGAACTGGATGGCAAAAGCAGAGCAACAATTAATGTGGCCAGTTATAGTATGTGAACTGGGGGCAAAAACAGATAAGTTTGTGGCCTTGGAGACAATATGACTCGTCAACAGGTGAGGCGAGTAAAACCTGCTGTAAGGCTGTGAATGAAATAATTACTGTAGAGATGTGAGGCTGATAGACAGAAACAGACGTCACAGACTCATTACTATGGCAAGAATCAGCTAGACCAGGGGTGGGCAATCTCAGTCCACGAGGGCCGGTGTCCCTGCAGGTTTTAGATCTCACCTTGGGTCAACACACCTGAATCACATTAGTTCATTACCAGGCCTCTGGAGAACTTCAGGACATGTTGAGGAGCTAATTTAGCCATTTAAATCAGCTGTGTTGGTTCGAGGACACATCTAAAACCTGCAGGGACACCGGCCCTCGTGGACTGAGATTGCCCACCCCTGAGCTAGACTCTTCTGCTGTTGAAGAACCTCACAAAACTCATTAATTTATCGCATGAATAGTTGTGCCTCATCTGATACTGAGTATCAGTATCAGACTTGTGGATATAATGTCATATTCAAAGTGGGCTCAACTTGTCAGTTTTTTTTCCTTTGCTAATCATGACAGCAACAATTATAAATGTACATAACCAGCAGCTACTGCAGCTTTTGTCAGCATAGCTCTGAAGACCTGCTGATGACCTCTCCTGCATTATAATAGTATAGATCAGAGTTGGATACCTTGTGATCGCTGTCTGATCAAACACTGTACATTAATTAGCTTCATCATGGAAACCAGACTTATAAGCTTCCAGGCAAGAAATCCTGAGAGAACAAAGAATAAAGCAGATTCACAACAGAAGTGAACCTCACTTACCTTCTGGAGGTAAACTTGCTGCCAGTCAATGCCTTTGAAAAACTGATGCTCCTTCACCTCAGAGGCTCTGCGTGCACACACACACACACACGCACGCACACACACACACACAAAACAGTGTTATTTCTCATATCCACACTAGGTGGCACTGTTTGCCATAATACAGCCCTCTGACAAACGCACACAATTCTGCCATTTAACCCCAAGCAGACAAAGATCCATCCCTTGGCTTTAATTATAAGCTGATGCAAAATGACAGCAATGATCAAATTAGTTATGAACTCAGCTTCTATTTGTCCACTTCATGTCCACCACCATTTGTCTCTAGCGGACTGCAAACTACACCACCCAGTGTTATCAGACTTAATGAGCACATTTAGCAAAATTTGTCTAACTGATGTATTCATCTGCATGCCTGTGTATGTAAACACTGATACATGACAGAGGTTAATGTGAAATTTAGCCTGTGTGTACTTGTGGGGACCAACAGTCACTTATGGGGACAAAGTGCCCATCCCCATGTGTCTGAAGGCCTTTTTGAGGCTCAAAATGTGGTTTTAGTTACAATTAGTTTATGGTTAGGTTTAGGCATTCATTTTTATTGGCTAGGGTAAGCGGCATTATGTCAATTAGGTTACGCTCACACTGCAGATCTTAATGCTCAATTCTGATTTTTTGATCAAATCCAATTTTTTTGTCTGCTTGTTCACACTACAAATGAAATGTGACAGCAAACGCGCTCTAGTGTGAACCCTCAAAGCGGCTCGTATGTGCAAAAGAAGACGTCACACACTAAAACATCAGATACGTATCGGATTCAGTACCACATACAAAAGTGACCCAGGTCGGATTTGAAAATATCGGATTTGTGCTGTTCACACTGTCATACCATGATCGGATATGGGTCAAAAAAGTTGGATTTGATGTGCTTTCGCCTGCAGTGTGAACGTACCCTTAGAGGTCCTCACTAAAATATGAAAATAAGTGTGTGCGGTGCGTGCATATCATACCCACGGCCCTGGCAGCCGAGCCTCTTGGATACATCTCTCTGCAGCAGCCCCTCCAGAAGATCTTTGAGCTCTGCAGTGAAAGAGTCTGGCAGCTCCACATTCTGCGGGTGTAACAGAGAGGAAGGAAAGAAGGAAGGGAGGAAGGAAGGGAAGAGGAGGGAATGAGAGTGAGATGTTTGAACTGAGTAGTGAACTTTGCAGTGAACACTTTGCTTAAAAATAAAATAACATCCAAACTCCTCTGATTACAGACAGGCTTAGATAGCTGATATAAAAGCAACAAACTCAGGGCCAGCACCTCTGCATCTATGGAGGACGGAGTACGTGTAGATAGAATGGTCAGAGTAATTGGTACAGCCAATACATATCAATAAGGCATTATGAAAAAAGTACAACTTACTGAAGCAGTACCTTTTCACCTCACTGATCTTACTGATGTAATATTTTTATGTCACGTTTGCACTGACTACATGTTCAGCTGATGACTGATAAAGAGGTGAAAGAGTTCTTAAGGTTTCTTTGAAAAGAGTAAATAAAAATGGAATAAGTGTATATACCATTACAGCTGAGGCCACTAAAAACAAAAGTTAAACACCAGTCACCAAAGTAACGGCTGTTATGGTCCACCTTCACAAACTTTTCAACAACAACAACAAAAAAAAACAAAAAAAAAAACAAAAAACAATCTAGGCAGTAGGAGTATACTCAGTAGTGACCCCCCGAGGCTGGGTCTGCTCCCAGAAACAAAGAAGCCTTTTTTGTGTGCAGGGCAAATGTGTTAACAACTAGATCAGCAATTATACAGCTGTGGTCAGAAGTTTGCATGTACTCATCATGATCACGACTCCATTCTCTCACATCTTTTAATACGTGCTGCTGATAATTCTGCAGTATCTTAACTACGTGTACATCTGCACTGGTTGTGTCAATTTGGTTAAACTATGTATGGGTGGATGACTGGACGTGTAAAGCGCTTTGGGGTCCTTAGGGACTAGAAAAGCGCTATACAAATACAGAACATTTACCGATTAAAATCACCAAAAATGAACTTTCAGAACTTTAGGCAGTTACAGTTGTTAGAAGAGTTCAGTAAAACAAACTAATGAAATGATGTGAATACTAAAAGGCTTTTCCTACATTCACAATATTTGTAATAGCTGTATCAGTTGATGTTTAACACCAGACAAAGTTCAGCTTGAAATGAAACCTGCAGACGAGTTAGTGTCTTTTGCTCCAAGAATCTCTTCCAACTAGCTTTTGGGACTCTACACATGAAACGCGTCCCTGCAGGTTCTGCCCCCAAAAAGGTGAAAAAACTGAGCCGAGCAGCATCCAGAAAGTGTGGCATGCGGTTATACCTCACTTTTTCTCCCCACAGTATAGCACAGCCTTCCCTTAAAAGCAAACTCAAATTTGAAGTTTTATTTTTAACCACCCTTCATTTTCCTCTAAAAGTCTGGAAAGCTCAATGACTCAAGTGTCCTTCTTCTTCTTCTAGTCTCATCTGAAGGCAGAGTGTAATTCATACTCTCTTTTCTTTGCCCTTCACCGGACAGACAGGGTTGATAAGTGGGATAAGTCAACAGCCGTTTTAGCACCTGCCCATTTCTCTTCATACAGCCCCCTGCTACAACCCAAGTTAGCCTCCACCCTTGGATTTTTTTGCTCAGTTGCTTCATGGAGGTGTTTCAAAGTTCAGACATGCCATCTACTGAGATCTGCTCCATTCATCTCTTCCTGTCTTGGCTGCTCAGCTCTCAGCCTTTTCACTGTGCTCTCCATCCTTCATGTTTATGTAATGAAACCATTCATCACGTTTAATAAACACTGGGGCATATAAAGCAGTATTTTTAGTCTGTTCATGGATGAATCGCAATCCTCCTCCTCTCCCAGCCCCTTTCTGAAACACAGATACACACCCAGACAAGGATTAAGAGGATAAAACCAGATTAAGTGGCTGGATTAAAATCCTAATCTGGATTTATTATGATATGAAAGATCATACTTTCACTGTTTAGCAGGCATGCTCAGTGTATGTGAGGGATGGAGCACCGTCACAATTCAACTGTTTCATGTCCTGACAAAACACACAAACAGAGCCAGATCTCTGGCTCCACTCCCCTGTGATGGACAGCTGCTGCAGCTGGCAGGCAGAGAGATGAGTGAACATTCACATTGTGCTTTGTCACGATGAACCTGCCTGCACTCTAACATGATATGTCGCCTTTGCACGAGTCTGGTGTGGATGTGAGGAGGGTAAAGCAGACATGTCGTGGGTGGGCTCAGCAGACACCATCCATCCCACACGCTCAGCATCAAATTTCTCAGACAGACACTCAGAGTAGACTCCAGTCCTTCTAAGCTACTTTGTGTAATAATAGTTAATTGTGCAATGTTGCCTCATCAACCCCATCTAGCAAACCTTATAGATGCTTGGTGCAGTTACCCAGTGCAGAGTTGAACTTTCACCACCAGGGGGCAGTGTATTAACAGTGGGTGTGTCATTCTGTTTCTGGATGTGTGCTTTTTGTTTTCCTCAAAGGCTTTGTTAAGGAGAGTTTCATAGACCCACAATGCAAACGTAGTATTACACTTAAATCCATCCCAGCCCTACTTCAACTCAGTTGTTATCTCTTCAATACAACACATCAACACTGCTTCACTGAGTGAATGGGTTAAATGCAGAGAGGAATTTCCCCACGGGGATCAATAAAGTATACATTATTATTATTATTAAAATTTTGGCCAAAATGGTGTATGGTGCCAAAGTACCTGGTACCGAGTACTTTTTCAGTACCCGCTGGGCCTAGGTTCCAACAGAGCAACTACTTCATGAAAATCAAAACTGCCGATTTTGAAACCTGGCAACGAGGGAAACGGCCGCACACAAACCAATACAGCGGTCCATGAGTCTGACACAAAGCAACAGACTTAGCAGCAGGTACACCACTGACTCGACATCCTCCATTGTCGTTGTGTTTGTGTCGCATACAACGACCCCAGGTACATTATGTGGTACTCAAAACAACCAAAACTGAGTCAATTAGGTACTAATTAAAAAGAGTTACATTTTCATTTAGTCACACAGTGGAATGATTTTGTTTTAGAGGGACTTGATCTGTGTACAAGTTTGAACCCACAGCAAACAATGATCAAGCTAATGGCTACTTTCGCTCATCCAGCTGTGTTCCTGTAAACAGTGAGCTATTTTACAAGCTTTGCTCCCAGTGGAAGAGTGACAGTGGATACTGCTCCCATTTCTATCTGCACACCTACAAAAAAGCAAGGTCAACAGGCAAAGACACTAAAAGCTGATCCCAAAACTTACATACAACCCTGTCAAAGATGTGCAGGAAAGACTAGCAACAGATTCTGCTCAGGCTGTTTTTTCACAGTACAGTACGTGCGCATATATATATATATATATTTATTAGGGGTGCAACGATATTCGTATCGATATTGAACCGTTCGATACAGTGCTTTCGGTTCGGTACGCATATGTATCGAACAATACAACATTTGTAATTTATTTTATCAATTTTCCTTCTGACGATGCTGTCTGTGTGGAGCGCTCAGTGTATCTGCGTTCGACTACTCCGCCTAGGCTGCACTGTCGAGCGCAGATCCACTGAGCGCTCAACACAGACAGCATCGTCAGAAGGAAGAGCGCAGGGCAAGCTAGCGAGACAGAAGTTAAGCTCTCCTTGCAACAGGCAAATTGACCCTCATTCAGATCTGGCGTTTGGAATTATTTTGGTTTTCATGTGACGTATGACCCTGAAGGTAAGCGAGTCATGGACTAAAGTAAAACAGTATGTTGGATGTGCCATGCAATGCTCAATTACATTGGTGTGAACTAGTGTGTTAGCGCAGTTAGCTCGTTAACGTGTTGGCCGTCTAGCCCCATGCACGGGGCGATCGGCGGTAGCTCGTTAACAGAGATTTGCCGTGTTGTGGCGTTAAGGTCATTTCAACGAGATTAACCTGAAAGCACTAGTGGGAACACAACGAATATGACTGCACATTTACACCGACATCATCCTAGTGCAAAGACAAAAACAACAAGCATGCTACTAACTTTAGCCGAGTCATTTAGACAGCTGTTAGCACATGATTCTCCTTATGCTGCTGAGAATATAGCCCAGAAGAAGCGGATAGTATAGCTTTTATTTTGGAAAGAGCCATTTCTCTGTAATAAACTCTCTTTTCCAAAGATGAGTGATTCTTCAATCAGATACAGGGCTCGCAATATCGCTAGCCCGACGTCCCGGGGCTAGCGATTTTTTCAGTCGGGCTACCAAAATCTATCTCTGCCCTGCCCGTCGGGCTATTGTACGAAAAATATATGTCAATGCTTTTGCATTCTTTCAGAAATGTAGCTGGGTAATTATGTCATTGGCATCGGTGAGCCACTGTCAATATGTGACATACTGAAATCGCGTTTGAATTTGCGCTTGTTTTTTTGCTTTCACTTTGCAATCGTGCGAACTGTGTATAGAGAGCGACAGCACTGATCTGTGAGTGATGATAATTTGTGCACCAATTCCTCTGACATCGTCTTATTAATCGTTAGCTTACTATGCAAACATGACAAGTGAAATCTCCCGCAGCTTAAACATGTGAGAGGTTGATCGCGCAGAGAATCGCTGAGCTTATGTGAGTGCGTGTGTAAAAGCATTTCAGTTCTGCTGAGCCAAATAAGACAGGTCAGGGTGAAGAAGTGACAGCCAAAGAAAAGCTTACCACAAAACGGAGAAGTTATGACAAATCAGACTATAAGGCAAAAAGAAAGTGCAGCTTTATGGTTTCATGGACAAAATAATTTCTGTGGCTGCAATATGATGAGCTAAATAACCAGGGCTGCACATAAGTGGTCCGCAGGTGCGCATTCGCTGTCAAAATAAAAAACGCGCACAAGGGTTAGGGTTAAATTTAAAAACTGTACTTTTGAGTTAAAATATATATTTATAATTTTAATAAATGACAAATTAAAAATGCATGAACATTTTTTTTGTATCGAAAAAATATCGAACCGTGACACCAAAGTATCGAACCGAACCGTGAATTTTGTGTATCGTTGCACCCCTAATATATATATATATATATATATATATATATATATATATATAAAAAGTGTGTACACATTTGGAATTACTGTAAGCCAAACAGGCCAAACCTAGGTGCTTAGGGTAAAGCAAAGACACACACACACACACACACACACACACACACAATCCCCTGTGTGTGCTTTGAGATTTGTTTACACACAGACACCCATGCATCTTCTCTCATGTAGTGTGGATGTATCTTACCATGGTGAGCGTCATGCGGTCGATCTCATGTTTGTCTTTGGTCTTGTGCTGTCTGAAGGGACTGTGCCTAAAACAGAAGAGACAGAGAGCGAGATGGTGACACTGTCGATGACTAGGAACAGCAGAAGTGGAGATGGATGGAGTGAGAAAAGAGGTGTTTGGAAGCAAGAACAAAAAACTCCCTCAGGTAAATTACACAGACGCTGCCAACACACCTGCAGCTTCAAATGCTGACTTGGTAGATGTTAATGAGTGTTTGTGCAGCTGGTGTGGAAAGAACACTGAAGAAAGTAGGAGTTTTTTAATGCTTTAACAGCCGGACGTCCTACACCATCTATCCAACTGGCACTATCAGACTGAATTAAGATTCATGACGAACCATATTTTAGTTTAAGCATTCTAATGTGGCACAGGTTAGTGCATACTGCAAAAATAGTATCCATCCTTTCACACAGTTCACGAGTCAAAGGACTGGATTAAAAGGTTAGGAACACATTAGCTTCAATTAGAACAGAGGCAGTGACTAAAAAAAATAAATAAATAAATAAATAAATTGTCACTTATATTGACTTGGGGGGTGCAGGCAGGGCACCGGATCTGGAGAGAACTTTATTTAGATTGCTTTCTTCTGGCTAATGTTAGCTTCTCTGCTAGCTTCAATGCTTATCCCTACTAGCAGCATACTGTGTCAAGTCAGCTAGTTAAGTTCTTTAACCCTTCTGGCTGGTAAGCTGGCTTGCTCGCTGCTAAAGTTATGAAACAAGTGCAGCAGTAAGTAAGCTACAGCTAGCAGCCTAAGCAGAGAAGCCCAGACCTCCCTCTCCCTGGCCACCTCATCCAGCCTTTCTGGAGGACACTAAGACGTTCCCAGGCTGGTCGAGAGATATAATCGCTCCAGCGTGTCCTGGGTCTCTTCCTGGTGAGACATGCCCGAAACTCCATGTCAACTTATGCAGACCAAGCTCCAGCAGTGGTTGTATAAGGATTGAATGGCCTGTACCAATAGGCCAGACACTCCATGCTCTTGAAGCACCTGGTTTATAGTTTACGGTTGTCGATGACAACCATAAACCAAGATTTTAAAATTCGATCAGCACATCTGGCCTATCAGTCAGTACGTAGATTTGGCGTAACGCCGTCGCAACAACCAATCACAGTCAACATGTTCCCCACTCCCTCAAAAAAAGGTAGTGGTGCGTTGGTGAAAGAAAAAAAAAATTTCTCAGAAGCCAGGATGTCCGGATGAGTAAAGCCAAGAACGAAAATGTATCAGCTGCTCAGAAAGAGATAACACTAGAGAGGTAACACATCGTCAACAGTGTGGAAAAAATACAAAAATATGCAAAAGAACGTCTATTAAGCCTGAAGCCAGTCTTCTTAGCCAAAACCCTGTAGTGTGTCAAATTAAATATGGGCATGGAACAGGATGAAAATTATTATTTCAGAGACTGTTCACTAATTGATGGAGTGATATTTTGGGGGGGGTTGTATATGTATATACATATATATGCCTATATCTAGATATGTGTATGGACATGTCTAGACAGACAGACAGGTAGAGATATAGACACACATATATGTATATATACCCACTTTTGTTGCAATAATGGCTGTGTATTGAGTTACTTAGAGGGGGCAGCAAGCTGTACACTGACTTCTTTACATTGTATCAAAGTGTCATATCTTCGATGTTGTCCCATGAAAAGATATAACAAAATATTTACAAAATTTTGAGGGGTGTACTCACTTGTGTGAGACAGTGTATATGTGTGTGTAAAAAGAAGAAAACAATGATACTGACCACATCTTGCTTTAAGTGGTTTCCAAAAAAAAAAAAAGAAAGAAAGAAAAAGAAATCTCATCCAGCTCTGAGAATTTGGACTCTAGTGTTGAAAGACGCAGACAACCTTTGACCAAAGGCCTGCACACTCTTCCTCTTTAAAGTGTTCAAACACATGGATCTGAACATCAATGGATTCACGTCACACTTGCTCTTCTCTTTTGCTCACTCAGGATAAGCAAACCCGCCCAACACCCCCCCCACACACACACGCACGCACACACACACACACACACACACACACACACACACACACACACACAACTGCTTTTACCGGATTTCTGACCTACTGTACCCAGACCTCTGGCATTTACACACTCCAGATCAAACAAACACACACACACACAGGCTTGCACACAAACAAGATCAAACACACACCAAATAGAAAGCAGGCTGGTGAGAGATGCCGAGAAAGGCGAGCGAGCAGATTCGAAGAGTTTACTGAGAGTGGCAGAGCAGGCTGAAAGCTGACAGGAAGTCAGGACAGTGCAGCAAGGGGGATAGATGAGCTGAGAGGAACAAGTAAAGCCTGAGTGGTTACCCTCGGAGGAGTTTGAAGAGCATGCAGCCTAAGGAGAACCAGTCGGCACTGCTGTCGTATGCCGTCCCCTTCTGAAGAACCTCTGGAGCCATGTAGCCATGAGTGCCACTGCAACAAGCACAGCACACGTCAAAACAATGAATGCAGGAAATTGGTATTTCTCTCAATAATTATTATACAGATGTTCAGGACAGTCAGCCCTTCTGGGCTTATTCTTTTTATTCTATTTTTTAAATCTAGTTATGAAGTACCAATTCATTACACCTCTTTGCAGAAATTCATTTTACTGAAACTGAACCCAATGTAGGCCCTTGTGTTTAGCTTTCATCGTTTGCAGGAGAGTAGAGCTATAAACATCAGCATAAATGGAGCATCAATCATGTAAAATAACAATGAACAGAGCCCAAGATAACATGTCTGAAAATATTCAAATGAATCCAAGAAAGAATATTCGCCAACAATGAACAAGTAGACAGTTAAAAATATTAGTGATAATAACTGTAATGAAAAGATGCTGAATGTCTGCTGCGAGCTCACTGAGCTCCACATTATGATCCATGCAGGGCGAAGCAATTCATTGACGTATTAGGGATCAATCACTCAAGCTTTGCTGCCAGTCTCCATCTCAACTGAGGAGCACGCTGCCAGTCCTGCACAGCTACTTAAAATGTCAACGTGTGATGGACAGCAGTCCACCGCTATGTTTGTGGACCTGACACACAAAGCTTTAAAGGCACCACAATCATGGGCAGAAAACTGATCTTTGAATTGCAACTGATTAGTTAGTGCTGATTTACTGAAGAACACTTCATGTAATAGTGGTGTATCATATATCACCACTCACCCAACCAATATGAAGACATCATTTCAACCCACATCGCTGACTGGATGGACAAGAAGTTGCAGTGGGATGTTTGTCCTCCTCAGCATCTCTTTCTGACAACTCGCTGCCCGAGACATTACAGTGCTGTCTTTTTGCTCACTAACAATCTCCGAGGAGCACATTAATCAGCAGAGTACGCAGCAACACAATGCATTTCCTGTGGTTACTTCATATTCAATTAAAATGTGTTTCACCACTTAAAAAGCTTTTAATGTGAAGCTGCAGCAGCAGGAAATGTTTGACTTGCATTAACAGTAACTTAATACAGCTCCGTTCTTGGGAACTTCACCACAGACTCTTTTTATTTGCCCTTTAATGCATGATCCATCAGGTCGGCACAATCCTCTCCACTTGTCAAAGTGCAGCGAGCTGAGATAGTCCAACCCATTTAAAATGTAATCACTGCGAGAGATGTTCAGAGAGAACCCCGAGCAGCGCCAGCTGTATTTCATATTAATATAGATTTATTTACATTTATGAGCCAGCCCACCCACCTACCCCAAGACACGTAAATGCTGTGCAGAGTTAAACTCAGATGAACTTACACGCTGGCGTGGGGCTTCTTCTTGGAAAAGTCGCAGGCCAAGCCGAGGTCAGAGATACGAACATGACCGTGTTCATCCAACAGGATATTAGCTGGCTGAGGGAGGACATACACATAGGCAGAGTGATGGAGAGGGTGATGGAGAATGTGAGAGATAACACGATAAAGCATAGGATACAATGTTGGAGAGCTAACTAATTCAAGACTTAAGTTACAATTTCCGTTCCCTAGCAGAGATTCTGTGTGAATACAGACAGTAAGAGCGCCTCCTGTCCTGGTTATCCTCTGCCGTTTGGCACATCTGGAGCTCACTCTCTTTCTTTCTGTCCAACGCTGCCTTAGTATTATTTGCATTGAACTGCACTGTTTACTGAAGCACTAAAACTGCTCCCTGACTTCCAGCAAAATATATCCATTATGATGGCAGCCAGTCCAAACAGGGGAATCGGAGAAAAAACAGAGGACAGCTGACAAATTGGTTGATATGAAGCTATGAAACGTGAAGCTGTGGAGGTGCAGCGGTGGGTGAGTGGACTAAGGGATGCTTATCTAAAAAGTTAGAATCCCCCTTTTACAGCCTGAATAGCAAACTGTTATCTAAAGGGAACATGGCACAGGTTCTGATGTGCAGTTAATGATAATCATTGCAGTTTTGGTTGTTTTGATTTTTTAAAACAAAGGATTAAAACTCTGGTGATATTAAAAAATTTTCTGATTGTAAATAAATCCTATGAAGTACAAAATTGTGTTTTCTTGCTTTGTGCGACTCCCGGGAAGTAGAAAAACGCTCAGATGCTGTATGTGGTCATTACCTTTTTAAACCACTCAGCGATTTCCTGAAACAGCTGGTCGCTTCAGTTTTAGCTAAGCCGGACAAATATGTTGAGGGACTATTTTCAGAGGCGGATTTATACGACTGCATGGAATATGAAAGGTGCTGCTTTTACAGATGAACGATACAAAAGACACACATACAAAAAAAAGGATCTGTAAGTTGAAAGTTGAACGTGGAGAGCATGTGTCCAGTGCCCCGCAGTAATAAGCCACAGACACAGATTCTGGTGAGGTGAATTGTTGGACTGATTTAATTCAAATCCTATATTGGATGATGATATTATATTTATCATTTATTGTCAATTATATTATTATACTCCCGTCCTTTATTTAGTGCTGTGCAAAACACGCTGTTTACTACAATATGTCTTCCATTGCTTTAGATGACTGTTTGCCAGTTTAGCTCATAGCCGACGCAATGGAAACATGGCCTCTTGACCTGTCTCTCTAGCACTTTCCTGCTCTGTGTGTCAGATGTTTAGTTACTCATCGGCCTCCTTTAGAAATAGCAATACTTGTAATGGAATTAACCTGTTTGCAGCTCTGGAGGCTAAGGTCCCTGAACTGGAGACGCAGCTTGCATCGTTGAAAAACCTGCAGCTAGCCAGGCCCCTGTAGCTGGTGCAGCTGAAGGTAGCGTAGCCCCGTTAGCTCTGCCCCAACAGACTGCCGTGAGCAGCCGGGAAAACAGGATGACTGGGTGACGGTGAGGAGGAAGCACAGAAGAAGCCCCTGGTATGCCATCAACCCCATTCATGTGTGTTGACCAAACTCTGCAAATTGGCGATTCTGTTCTAAGACATGATGTGAAGCTAGAGACACCAGCAACCATAGTCAATTGTCTTCCAGGGGCCAGAGCAGGTGACATTGAAGGAAATTTAAAACTGCTGGGCAAGGGCAAATGTAAATTCCGTAGACTTACGATTGACGTCGGCAGTAACACCCGGTTAAGTCAATCAGAGGTAGTAGCTAGTAATCCCCTACACCACAGCTAGCTTCTAAGTTTGTTTGTTTTTTTTCCTGCTACAGATCAGTATACATTAACGGGGCAAAATATTAGGGAAACCTATATGTAATGCAGCTCAGTAATGCACCAGCTGGTAGGACCTGAGTTATTTAGATGGAGGCTGTCCTGAGGGTTTCTTGGATGTTGGGTATAAATTTCACCTCAGTCCACTGTAAATAGATTCCAGGTTATGCATAAAATGAGTCCTCAGAATTTATTGTATGAAAAGCTGCTTTTAAGTTTCTTTTGACAGGAGAAACTCATTGTTGGCCACGTCATGGAATATGCTGATTATAGGAATGATTGTGTTCAGGATGATTTCCGTCTGGAATCAGGGGGAGTCTACCTTGAGGTCTCTGTAGACGACAAAGCGGTTGTGCATGTGCTCCAGACCCAGGATGATTTCAGCTGCATAAAAACGCATCTCTTTCTCACTGAACACGCCGTGCTGAGACAGGTGGTAGTGCAGATCACCCCCTGAACACAGAGAGAGAGAGAGAGACACACACACACACAAACATACACAGTAAGTGCATGACATCAAAACACCTCAGTTTAAATCAATATCTGTCCATAAGTTGTGGTAACCTTCTCGTGGGGGAGAAAATGAAAATCGATGGCAGGCTCTCTATGACACTCTTCTCTTTTCCAGCTGTCTCACTGAGCTAATGATTATCTGTATTCATTAGCATAACTGAAGCTCAAATAGCGAGCAGTGGACACTGTTTGGTGGTGACTGTTGACTTTGAAAGTTGGCCAGTCCTGATCAGGATATACTTAACATTGAGGTGTGACTTCAAAAGGAGGCTGATCTTAGATGCAAAAGAATCTAACACAGGCAGGTGGTGTGAGGCGTCATCAATGAGATCAAAATCCTATCAACTCCCTGAGGGAGGAATGGCCTGAGTGGCGACTGGCAGTCCGAGTAATCCCATCTTTGTGTCTCAGGACAGATTGGACTCGGCAGGAGTTTAATCTAAGGCAGGAAGGAAGGAAGGTGTGGGACATCCTACCGTTCATGAGGTCCAGGATAAAGCACAGCTTGTCAGGCGTGTGGAAGGCATACGTCATACACACAATGAACGGGCAGTCCTGAAGGAAGATGCAGAGAGAACGAGTTTAAAGTCTACAAGTGAACTCCTCCCAGCTAACCTTACTCTTGTGGTTTTCCTAAAATGGGTTATACAGCTAGTAGTGGAAAAAGAACTGAGGACCTTTAGTAAAACACACCCATGCAGCACAAAAAACCGATTTTTAAATCAGAAAGATGGATTTCACTCAGGACCACTGTAGTCTCAGGGACACTGACATTAGGCATCAGGGCTATAAATTGAGGTATCCCCTGAATGACCCAGCAGGAACAGCACAGGCATCGATGATATAATATCATCGATATGACAACAGTTAAAGCAGATTCAGCATGAAGGAAGCAACTTCAGTGGGCATGGGGTTCAAAACGGCTTGCAGGTGTGCAGCAACTGTGGGTAAGCAAAGGGTTAGGGGGTAGGCTAAACAGAGCGTCCAATGAGAGACTTCCTAACTGGATTTGAAGAAAGATGTCAGCTGAGCTTTGCCCGGTGGCCTGTCTGAACTGACACCGCTCTGCAGCTACAGCAGAGATTCTCAGTCTCTCAGGGGGCCTTGTTGATGGAGCACAGAGTTACTGCAGGATGGGTGTGGACAATCAAGGGAATTTGAATGAATAGAATTTCTGTAGAGAAAATAAACCGATGATGCTATTGTGCTTTATTTCCCCCCAAAATCAACTTGATCAGTTTTCTTCTTTGATAAATGTTTTTCCTTCTGATGTGGAAATCAAAGTCAAAGTGAGAATATGGTGGGCAATATTTTACTGCTTAAGGTGGAGTCTGTTTAACAGTATGTCATACACATATATTTAACTTGCCCACTCAAGAAGACATGGGCTAAGTGTTAGGGGAGGTGAGCTGAAGAATGGACAGAAAACAAAGTTCTGTTTGTAGTTTCTGGAAGTAGTGTCTTTTTAGAGGAAAATATCTCAGGCTGTTTTTAACCTGTGCGCTCAAACCAAAGCAGTCTGTTCCATACAGGAAGTCTGTGCAGAACTGAGAGTTTAGAATAAGTGGGATCTGTATGAGTAACTATGTTTTACTGGTATACCATATTGCAATGTACTGAATTGCATTTTTAAAAACATGCCGAGTATTTAAGAAAAAATAAAACCTTTGTTGGTGCAAACATGGTGTGTAACTCACCCCTGTGCTCACTAATGACAGCATGATTCTCTCGTTGAGTGCGAGAGTCTCCCCCTGCTTCATTTTGATCCTTTTCTTGTCCAAACACTTCATGGCATACCTGACAATCAGAGCGACAGACACAGGTTACACATGCAGAGGTAACTGCACCGAGCGGTGTGCCTTTCAATACATTTACGGAGCTCACATTTTTCCCGTGTCTGCCTTCCTGCAGCCGTACACCTCTCCAAAGCCGCCCCTGCCGATGATCCGATGCACGCTGAAGTCATTCATGGTCAGCTGAAGGAGGAGAGAGGAGCACAGAGACTTTAACTCAAGCTGAAGAAAAACATGGCCTTCCTCTCAGAGACAGAAAACTCTGGGTGGACGTGCCCGTTTGGTTCAGGTTGCTGTTGCGTCCCACCATCTGAAAAAGCGGATGTCTGTTTCCAGACATCTCAGGATTCGGCAGCTCTGCTGGTGTGTTTCATTGGATGGAGGGAATTGCTAAAGAACCACACGGTTCTTTACAAACCCATTAAGTCGATAAGATAAAAAAGACATAGTCAACTTTTGGGAGAATCCCCCTGTCCCCCATACTCACATGGATGTTGAGCTCCACATTCTTCCACTGGCAAAAACGAGTGAATTTATCACTGGAGGAAAAAAGCAAAATGTCAACATGTGATGTCAGCTACCACCCCCCGCTGAAGAAAAATAAGAGGAAGAGAAACAAAAATAAAACGCATCTAGTATGATTACCTCTCAATGAACTTCTGGAAGATGTTTCCTCTCAAGCTGTCACAGATCTCCACGATGTATGGCTAAAGACACACACACACACTCTCTTCAGCAAATGTGTGGACAAAAATGCTTTGCAGGTGTATGTGAATTATTTTCCTGAGTGGGCAGGACTGCATGTTCACATACTGTTTCTGAGCCTCAGCCTTGTTTACCTGGTTTGTATTTGTGAGCTAACTTGTTTCACAGAAATGCCCACTGAACATTTACATCTTGTTTGTGACTCAAAGAGTCTTTGAGTTGTTTGTGCAGTTGTAACACAGAGGTACTGTATTACTGCTGCACATACAACCCAAGGACTGAGAAAATATAGAGGAAATACTAACAAGTTGATGTAACATCTTAGAGTCACTGGGTATAATTTTATATCCACAAAATAAGCCATGTTGTAGTCTAAAAGAGGAAGTTGCTGATTAGATTTTCTGAGCTCAAACACAGCTCCTGTCTGTGTTGCTCTGCATGTAATTTTCCTGGGTGGCATTTTAGCAAGCGATGCCATGGTAAAAGTTTAATTACCAACAGCATGAACGAAAACAAAGTTCAAATATTGAGCACAGAAGGGAATCTGGTACAACTCAGGTGCTATAGATACTCTTTGACATGGACATGACATGTCAATCACACACGCATACCACACCAGTCAATTAAGAATGGAGAAAAAATAAATAAATCACAAAATAGGTGGTGTTTTTGTGGGGGGATTTTTTTATTTTGGTACATTGGACTGAAAGGTGGAGATGAGTGCTCCTCTAGAAACCTCCACGGGGTTTTCAGAACCTAAGTAAAGCCACCAAAGTGATTTATGATCCTAAAATGTTCCTTCAATACACACACAGTTTTACAGGTATTTTCTTTCTAAGGAGCATGTGCAGTGTTGCATGCTGCTGTTCTGATATTTTGTTTTGGCCCTGTTCATGTCATCAAGCGGCACTTGCCTTTTATAAAAGTCAGTGTAGACCTACAAACTTGTCTGTTAATGAAATGTTACATTTCATTGTGATGCAGAGTGGCATCATTAAAAAAAAAAACAACAACTACAAATATGCTAACACATGCATGACTCCTGCCCTGCTCACAGTCCAGTCATTCGTACTGCCACCTATTCTAAATGCATGTATCAATGCAGCACTAACAAGTTTTGGAAGTTTCATGTTTGTTCTGTTTGACCGTTGAGGTTTTCGAAACCTGACTGAGGAGTTTTTGTCCCAGTTTTATTCTGTCAAGAGCAGCAGGATATCACTGTGTGTCTCTCATCAAACAACTTGCACAATAATAATGGAAGCACCATTTCTTCAGTCACATTTTGGGGTCAGGGCTCCACCAACAGGGTACTAATGGAGTATGTGGGATCAAACACAACAAGTGACCGTTTCCTTTGCAATATATGGGGCAATGAGCTGAGCTGATATAAAAACAAGTAAAAGGTCTACAATCATCAAATCAAACTATTTCCATCCTTCACTTTTTTTTTCCCTACATGTTTAAAAGAGCACAGTCAGACAAGTGCAGCTTCAGAGATCAAATAGTATTTACCTGAAAAAGGTTTGGGGGGACCTGTTTCTTCGCCAAGTGACTCTGCACATGGTCCACTGCTTTCTTAGAGAATGGCTAAGACAAAGAGGAGGAAATAAAACCAAAGGCCATTAAAAATGCAGCATAAACATTTATTTCACTTCTGTTTTTTCTGTTGTGAGCATGTGCGACCCCTACTGTAACGCTGCTGCAGAGAGCAACACCAATATCTGGGTTTGCGTGGGTGGTGGGTGTTTAATAACTTCCTCCATTTAGACAGCCCCAGCATGCACCGTGCTTGCTTTACATCCGAAATTGTTGCCTTGCATGAGGACAAAAGCAGTAGAGAGTGTGTGTGTGTGTGTGTGTGTGTGTGTGTGTGTGTGTGTGTGTGTGTGTGTGTGTGTGTGTGTTTAGACTTGCTCCAGAAGCCGGGTGAAGAGGAAGAAGCAGGGTGAAGACTGGAGTATACTGTGCTTTACAGGGATCGGGATTGGTCCAACAACAGTATAGTATGGATTTACATCACTAGTAAATTATTAATTGTAGATTAAATTATTAATATCGAGGATATGGGATTCAATGTTTGTTACTAAAAGCATCTGGTTTCCATTTATGATCCCAGGTTCCACTGACCAGTCTCTTTCTGATATTTTTCAACAATGTGGCTTTCCTGATCTCTTTGTGTCGTAAACCTCTCAGATTCCTCGGCTTTCACCGAAGAGAATATTAGGGAGCGGATCATTAGATGCCCATGAGGTGTGTGCATGTTTGTCTGTGTGTGCTTGAACCAGAGTCCTGTGGTCAAAATGTGGATGTTAAGGCCGCATGCTCACGTGTGAACAGGACAGGAGCTCCTTCATGATGTACACATCATAAATCTGCCGGCTGCGGCTCAACCGCTCCTCCTCAGAGTCCAGCTTCTCATAGTCCTTAATCTGAAACAGAAAACACACACACAGCTTAGCGACACCACAGAATGCGGAAGGCTCAATCTGAATTAGCAGGATTACAGGCCCCAAGCTGGTCATCCAGCCCTTTTGTGCACTCTAATTCGCAGGGCATGGGACACTTACTTCTTCGTAGAACTTGAGCTGAGGCACAGCCTCATCTATTTCATTCATACAGAAGTCCTTGAAGAGCAGGAAGCCTGTGAGACACAAAGCAAAAATACAGTGAGTATACATCTCAGTGCAACAGCAATATTTATCAGTCTGCTGGTCAACAATGATTTTAGCCTCTCCAGTGGAGTCCAAACATTAAACATAAGACAGAACATAAACTTAGGACGAGCAGATCTCCTTCGACTTCTCCTAAAGTCAAAGTTATAACAGGCCTCGACTAACTTTCTTTTTTTGATGTATGTGGATGTAACAGTTTTAACAGTCTATGAAACATCACCCTCTTATAGCTCATTAACATAGTAATGGTATTACCAAAAGTCCCGACCAGTGTTAGCTTTAGGATTACAGCTGATCCACATGTGACACTGTGTCATTGGGCATTTAGTTAGGTAGGTAATGCACTGATGTAGTTACTGACTTACCATAAAGCGCTATACAAATACAGGCCATTTACCATTTTACCATGTGTCTATCAATCTGTACGATATGCTCATCAGCGTACCTCACATGCCTCTAATCATAATGACTTTAATTCCTCCAAGTTGTTAAGCATATCAAAGAAATGTGAAATAAGCAGAATATATGACAGTGGAATGTACAAGCACAGAGGCAATAAGGAAATTATTTGGTATAAAACTAGACAATAAAACATACAAAAGCAAACTTGAGGCACACACACACACACACACACACACACACACACACACACACACACACACACACACACACACAGCGTAAACACTTGGCAGAACACAGAGCTGAAACCCAAGCAGCTGTATTTACTGTATGAGCCTTAAGAAAGACTGAAGCTGTCTTATTCTTAAGAAAGGCCACGAAAGCAACTAATTCCACTCACCACTTTACAACTGTACCAACACACATACACACACAGTTCATAATTACAGAAAATGGCCCTGGAGATTAGCTGGCTAAAAGTACAGCGCCGCTCTCAAACACACCAACAATGGACAGACATCTCACACTGTTATCGAATAAAGACTCGAAACATCATCAGAGAGAAGGTGGGTGGAGGGATTTAAAAAAACAAAAAAAACAAAACACACTTCCATGTGGCTTGCAGGGTTGAGAGGCACTGTTGCCATGGTAATAGCCTCTGTGGCCATCAGCAATGTGTGAAGAATGGTGTAGAGCGACAGAGACGAGACTGTCAGTGGACTGTGGCACTTCCAGGAGGCCTGGTGAGGCAGTTACGGCCCTCCTCTGCCGTCCTTAGAATGTCAGCGACATTTTCCCATCAAACACACATTGAAGCAGTACATTAGGGATGGAGACAAATGAAGGCACGAGACTGGCAGGTATAACAAGCTACTGTCCACAGAAACCGGTACACATGCAATGCTGACACTCAAGACTTTGCATCTTGGCTTTACCGATTAGTATCACGTATGAGCAAAAATAGATGGCTAAACAAATATAAGCCGTTCATTCTCACCCTCCCACATGTCCTGTAAGACACAGATGTGTCTTAAATTCACTTATTTCCCTGCTATATTTTCATAACAATGTGCCATAAATCCAGCCCAGACTCACTCACTGTCAGCTCCACTCAGGCCAAATGATGGAAAAGTTGCTTCTGATCAACAACATCTATCAACAGGAGTCTGAAATTCTAATAAATGGACCATTGCCCATATTCAAAATGATCAACCACCATCTCAAAATGAGCTGTGTGTCTGAAGAAATGCTGGTTTATACTGGATTTGTACTTCTACCACAAGTCTCACCCAGCCAACCACATACACACATTCATACATTATTTTATCATACAATCTTGCGCACACACGCACACTCTGAAAGATACATCAGGGGCAACTCAGCATTCAGGATCTCTCTCAAGGACAGTTCAACATATGGACATATGGCAACCTTCTGATTGGTAGACAAGCCGCGGTACCACCTCAGGCCTTGTGTGAGGAGCATGTGTCGCGTATAAAACAGAATCAACCAGTGAGCACAGTTCTAAAGATTAGGGTTTGATATCGATCCACCTCTGGTCACTACTCATTCATCCCTGTGTGTGTGATCAAGACACCACATATTTTCAAAAGCGCTCCAACGTTTTCGGAGACGTCTGTTACCCACCAGCTTGATAGCTAACCGGGGCTCAAGGCTCACTAGAGCCATTGAGAACACCAGACTCCCGGCAAATCGTATTCAAACCCACCACCGTCTTTCGCTACTCAGGTTAAACATGATATATGAGTGACTTAGATAACTTAAAATTATACTGTTTGGTTTTTTTTTTAGTATTTTATTTGTTCCTGAGTAAATCTGTTTGGCTGAGATTAAAGTTATAGTTTTTACACAGCTGAATAAACGTCAAGCAGGCAACTGATTATCAGAAGTGTGAGATGCTCAAGAATTTACTCCGGTGTCCTGTTATATTTTAGATAGCAAGGAGTTTATTAAACTTCACTGAAACTATCTGCAAATTTCATTAAAATTTCATAAACTATCATCTTGTCTTTATTTTTAGTTAGCACATACCTTAAACACTTAAAGCTGTCAGCTAATGATAGTTATATAAGAGCAGATGCTGCTGGTGCAATAAGCTGTACGTTTTACGTCCAATGGATGCATGATCTGATTAGTCAACTAATCGCATAAATAATCGGTGACAAGTCGACTATCAAAATAATCGTTTGTGGCAGCCCTAAATCAGAGTACAATATATCGTACAACATGCCTTTGAATCAGGCTTGTATTAACAGGCCTGCTTCTTCTTTGGTTCAGACAAAAAGGGGGAAAAAAGCGCTCTACACTTTACTTACACAAATCAGAAACTGGACATCACAAAATTCCCTTTAAAGCTTTTAAAAAGCAGCTATTGTTTCAGTTCACTGTCCTCACTGATTCAGTTTAGGGCACTTGTTTTTGGCCTCACGTCTACTATCATATATTGTCACTTCTTCCTTTCCGTTTTATCTTCCCCTACAGACATGATGCATCATTTCCAGTCTGACGAATAAACGTCCTCATATGCATCCACACATGCTGTATATTTACACAGCCTAATGGACAGGGCATTCCCTCCTACCCTCACAATCAACCTCCTCCCAAACACAAAAACAGGTTTTCAAAAGCAAGGACCAAACATGCAGGAGAGGTATTAGGAGAGGGGGGGGGTGTCAGGCCTTACATCACCAAGACTCAAGGATTAAACTTAATCGCTGAACACTTCAACACTGCCCAGCTAATTCAACAAATGGCCTCTCCCACCCTCTCTCTCTCTCACTCACACACGCACACACACACTTACTTCAGGCGCCAGCTCCTTTGAGCTTTGTCTCATTAGCGAGATCACCTGAACTGTCTAAAAATATCAAGCTGGCATGTTCTGACTGCCTCAGTCTTCCATCATCACACACACACACTGACCACGCTGTGTATAGCTGCAGTGTTCCAACTCTGTACACGTACAGCTGTAGGTAACACAGGGATCCTGCCCCACCTTGCAGTTTAGATTTACGATACATGCAGACTTTTTAAAAATTGTACTCAGAAACAAATGTGGCACCAAACATCCATTAGTTAGGAGTTATGGATGCCAGCTGTCTGCCTGTTGTATTTGCTTGTTAGCATCCACAACAAGCTAATCTGACATGACGGGACCAGTCCCACTCGCTAAAATGAGCTGTGGCATTGTGGGTAATTTGTGAATCTGTTGACATTTAGTTCACAAATGCTTCACTTTGCCTGCCTGCCCAACTGGCGAGGTGACAAAAACAGCCCATCCTCCCTTTATGGCTGAGGGGTAAGAATAATAAAATTATTGAAGGGTCATTTGAGTGAGAGGTGACTTGCATGTGCTCCATTATACATACGCTGACCTTTACTGGTGGGAGTGAGCGGCACCAGTCGGCGGTGCATTTGAGTGTGCATATACTGCATGATGTGACAGACATTCATTGGAGTACAGCTTCAAGATTAGCAAACAATGTTAAGTATTCTGCTAACCCTGCCCACACAGACTGAACACCCTCACCATAACCTGCTAAAATGCTAATCCCACAGTGCTGGCAATTTGTTTTGATTGGTGATGTCACACAGCTGATTTCAGAGACGGCACAGCCACAGCATGAGGAATGAATCCAGCATTAAATGGCTACAGCAGTACATTGGAGGGGCTCGTTTTCCAATGCACTATTGATCATTTGAACCCCAGGCTGCTGTTCTCAGTGTTATTTACAGCACAGTCACTGTGTATGCTGAGGATCCTGAGGGTAACCTGGGCTTCTACATATGCATAGGCAGTTATGTGCAAACAGTTTAGTTGTCACGGATGTTACTACTGCTTTCCTTTAAAGAAATTAAGCATACATGAAGTTCACTTCGCCTGTTTGACATGAAAGTAACCTGTGTATAATATATCACTGCATCCACTCAGGATAGTATCACAGACAATTTTGTTAGGGGTCATGTACAGTGGGGTGAAAGAAGTCTTTGCCGCCTTCCTGATTTCCTGGTTTTTGTATGTTTGTCACTATTAATAAAGTGTACACCCCCTAAACCTAATAAATGGTTGGGCCACTCTTAGCAGCAACAACTGCAATAAAGAGTTTGTGATACCTGGCAATGAGTTTCCATAGCGCTGTGGAGCAATTCTGACCCACTCATCATCCATGCAGAATTCTTGTAATTCACACTCACACTGGGGGGGTTTTCGAGCATGAACCACCTTTTTAAGGTCATGCACCTCAATTGGATTCAGGTCAGTACTCTGGGAAGACTACTTTAAAGTCCTCATTTTGTTTTTCTTGCTGGTGTGTTTTGGATTATTGTCCTGCCGCAGAATCCAAGTGTGCTTCAGCTTGAGGTCACTAACAGATGGCTGGACATTCTCCTTCATGATGTTTTGGTAGACAGCAGAATTCATAGCTCCATGTACCACAGCAAATCTTCCAGGTCCTGCCCAACTTTTGCACAAGTGAGTCATATGCAAGCTTTTTTCAAATGCCATGTCCAAATTATGCAGAACACAGTTGCATTTCTGCTCAAAGTCTGTGTAGGTCTTCTCGTCTGCATGCCTGAAATGAATTCGAACTCAATAAAGGCAATAAATGCAATGCTGTTAATAAAACTGCATCAACTGTTATCACTGATTATTCTTGACTGTGCCAGCTTATACAAACCGATTATATATAGACGCATACATCCAGCACAAACCCGGTGTGAAACAGCAGATACCACTTACACTGCTAAATACCATCTCATCTGCTGATATCAGTCAACAAAGCCAGTGTCAGCTAATCCCATGATTTATCAGCATATCTGTATTCTCTTTGAGATGGTGTGGCGTGAGGACAAGTGAAAACACCAGACTTTCAGGTTCTTTGAAAGGAAAGTTGATTTTAAAAGCCAGCGTTAAAGAACAAAAGTGTGGTCTGTAACAATAGTCCTAAGTAACAATACCACCAAACTTCAGTACTGCTTCTTTTGCAAGACTCGTACTACTCCCTCACCTAATTTTCAGTAACTATGAACCTTCAAAACCACTGAACACACAGAACATCAAATTATGTATAAGCAAAACTAGTATGGTTCCTGCATCAAATCCATCCCCTGATTCTGCCTTCTGTTAGCTGAAAAGATAGAAGAATTGCATATGGCGGTTACCAAAGCTGAGAACTGGGGAGCAGAACTTGACAAATTATACTCAAACATCGATCAGATCCAATTAAACCTCGATGAGCTCAAGTTTAAAGTTGCCCTTTTTTGCCCTTTGTATATTTGATTTAGAGCTGCGACACACAGCAGCCAGACATGAAATAAGAACATCAGTATTTATCATTTAGTCGGTTTGATTTCACCCAAAGATAATAATAAAAATAATAATGGATTGCATTTATATAGCGCTTTGAGGGGCCCTCAAAGCGCTTTACAATTCCACTATTCATTCACTCTCACATTCACACACTGGTGGAGGCAGCTACAGTTGTAGCCACAGCTGCCCTGGGGCAGACTGACAGAAGCGAGGCTGCCATATCGCGCCATCTGCCCCTCTGGCCATCACCAGTAGGCGGTACGTGAAGTGTCTTGCCCAAGGACACAACGACTGAGACTGTCCGAGCCAGGGCTCGAACCGGCAACCTTCCGGTTACAAGACGAACTGCCAACTCTTTGAGCTACGATCGCCCAGCAAAGGTGGAAGGAATGCAGAGATGAAATTAGTAAATGTGTTTACCCAAGACTACAGGGTTCCTTTATACTTTTACTAACATCTTTTCATTATCAGCACTTCATGAGGACACATTCTGTGAAACATCTGTGCATGCATGAATAAGAAGGATAAAAGTCAAAGTTTACCACAGCATATAGTCCAAGGTTTTTTCTTGCATAAAGACATTTTTGGTACTCCCAAAGCTAGCTAGCTAGATAAATATATATATAGCCATGTTAATGTCTGTGTGACGTTGGTGAACGTGGAAAGTAAGGATGGGAAATAATTTGTGAAAAGGAAACTAGTTGTAGTTGTGACCCTATACAATCTAAGCAGTCTTTGCAAACTCATAGTCTGGATGTCCACAACCTCTGACTTACAGCACATACTCTCCAGATGTAACAAGGTACCAGACTTATGTGTCACACACATCTTTGTGTCTCAGCCAGTCGTGCACATTGCACCGCTGGCACAGTTGCTGGGTTGAAGACATGAGTGTCGGTTTTTACCGTCACTTTACTGATGTTCCAGCACAGAAGCTCAGAGACATACAGATATACAGAGGGAGATGATGAAACAGTATTGAAAACTTGAGCGTTTGTGAAGGGAAAAAAACAAGAGAAAACACAAGACAAAGTCTCTGACTTCTTCTCCTCCTTATCAGAGTTTAGGTGGTGATATTGTCTGAGTGGCGACACCTATCATTTAGCAGAATACTCCAGTGACTTCTTGCTCCTTAACGATGGGTATAAATACAAGTGACTGTGACAAGAGGTTGAGGTGCAGAGCGAAGTGGGTATACTGGGGCCTTTGAAGCCTTGAGACAGGTATGAGCTCTCACTGTAGCTTCTGACTTCATTACCATGCCAGTGTGTGCATAACATACTGTAGCAGGTTTAGCATATATATCCAGGAGCCATTGCAAAGTTAAATATCATGGAACATTTGGCACCTGCTGAGCGAATCCTAGCAGCAGATGTCAACATATGAACACCATGACGCAACAACTTAGCCTTAGAGTTTGGATAAACATTCTCACATGTATAAATCATAATTTGTGCAGTGTCCACAAGTTATGATTTACACATGTGCTTTCCAACCCAACAATCTAACTGGAGACACACAAAAAAAAAGCTGAAACCTGTGTAGTGTGCAAAGGACAAACAGGAAGATATTAACTTGCCCATGCAGCATTAAAGGCCTCAGTTTAGCAACATCAGACTGAATGAATTCCTATCAATTTAGCAGAACAAGATTTAGCTCATATCGTCATCAATACTTAGTGAGCACACTGCTCAGATTACAGCTTATTAGAAAAAGATGCAAGTGTGCTAAACTATTAAACTCGTGTGTATGGTCTGGAGCTCAGCTCCGCACTGTCTTAGGCTTTTATTCTCCAACTAAGTAACAGAGCAAGTTCAAATAGTCCACAATAAAACCTACCACCAAATAGGAACAAGTGATACAGCCTCAAAACAACATTTTAAGAATATCTGTGATAACAATTCTGATGATAGAGAATCGATGTGTGCAGCTTGCAGGCAGTAGGAATTATGAGAGCTACTGTCACTGGTACTTGCTAAATCAAACTGTGAATTTATCGAAACAAGGTACCAGCTACAGCAGGATTATAGTGCAATAGTAATTCAGTTTTATTTATTTAGCACCAAAGCACAACCACAGTTGCCTCAAGGTGTGTTATATTGTAAGGTAAACATACAAAAATAATACAGAGAAACAGATAAAACCTTAATGATCAGATGACTCCCTATGAGCAAGTGTTTTGGGGAAAGTGGGATGAAAAAACTGCCTTTTAACAGGAAGAAACCTACAGCAGAACCAGGTTCAGGAATGGCTGGCCATCTGCTGCGTCTGGTTGGGGGTGAGGGGGAGGAACACAGGACAAAGACACAGAGATCAATAACTGATTATTAAATGCAGAGTGGTGTATAAACAGTGAGTAAAAAAAGTGAGTGAAGAAGAAGAGAAACAAACAAGCAAAAAAGAAAAAAAAAAAACAGTGCATCATGGGAAGCCCCTAGATGAGCTCTCTGGCTGCTGTCCTGGGAAGCCCAGGTGGCAGGCGGTGTGGGCAACCTGGCATCTCCATTAGGACTGCCCATTAATGAAGGTGGGACAGGTGTTCTGTGTCACTGGCCCTCTGACGCCCTCCCCCAGTTCAGGAGAGACGTACCGTGTACCAGTAAGGTGCCAAGGGGGTACACGCCAGGCTCTGGTGGATTCAGGCTGTACGCAGATCCTGATCCACCAAACCCTGGTTTGCCTGGGGGCACTGCTGTAGGCAGAGTGGGTGGAGGGGAAGTGTGTGCATGGGGAAATATGCCTTAGTGTTACCGGAAATTAGATATTGGGGAATTGGCAGGGATTGACCCGGGTTCAGTAGGTTAATGGGGCAGTGTGTTGGAGTGCGATCGTGGCCGGTAGGGGCATGTGGGGCACTAGCCCCGCGAGAGGAAAAACAGGGGGGCCTTCTCAAGAGGCCCCACCGGCTCCAGTAACCCACTCCACAGATGATTTTCCACTGGAGCAGTCTTGGGACGACACCCAATGCTCAGCCTTCGACCAGGTAATAAGCATTAATAGTTGGGTGGTGCACCCTGAAACGGGGCTGACATTCCCGCACTTCGTATTAATTAGGGACAGGTTATATTGAGTGAGTTGCAATGCTCAAAAACAGGAGGCGCACACTCGGTTGTTGATGCCTAAAAGCCGCCAGAAAATTATTTTCCAGGCAGCTCATTACAACCCAATGGTCGGTCACATGGGGTATGACAAAACACTGGATCGGGTCATGGTCCGATTTTATTGCCGATGTACCGCGGTAGCGGTGGTGCATGTCTTGTCCAGAGTGCCAACTAGTTAACCAGCTGGTTATTCCAAAAGTGCCTGTGCGCCCGTTGCTGTTGATGGAGGTCCTGTTCAAATGCATTGACAATGGGAAGGATGGATAAGCAAACCAAACTTATGGCATGCACAGAACCCTGTGGAATTCAAGATAATCCTCTATGTAATAGTGGAGATTTTTCAGTAATTAGCTAAGACAGCTGGGTCGAGTGATGGCTTTTTAAGTAATGGTTTATCTGCTGCCAGCATGAAGGCGTGTGGTATATATCCCATTAACAGAGATAGGTTGATTTAAGATTGAAACATTAATCAATGGTAGGATTTCTTTGAGCAGTCTTTTAGGATTTGGGTCTAAAAGACACATTGATGGTTTGGAGGAAGTAATTACTGAACTCAAAGATCAACTGGAGAAAAAAAAAGTATAAATAAGTATCAATGGCACTGAAAGTTGCTGTATATAATGTTATGTCTGTGAGATTGTTATGAGTAGTATTTTCTCCAATTTTATTTGTAAAGAAATTCATAAAGTCATTATTAGTTACGGTTGGCTCAACAGAGCTCAGACTTTTTGTTAGCCTCGCTACAGCGCTAAAGAGAAACTTAGGGTTCTTATTTTCTTCAATTAGTGATGAATAGTAAGATGTTCTAGCTTTATGGTCGGCTTTTAATAGAGGAATTTATTTTTCCAGTCTAAATGGAGATCTTCTAAATTAGATGTCATTTCCACTCCAGCTTATAAGTTATTTGCTGTAAGGTGCGCATCTGAGCGTTATACCATGGAGTAAAGTATTCCCACCATGAATCACATGCAGGGAAGATGTAAAACTATTAATAAAACAATCAACCTCTGCAGGAGCAGAGTTCAGGTAGCTGCTCTCCTGTGTTGGCACATGACATTGAAGAAGATGACAGTGGATGAATTATATTCTTAAACTTAGTTACAGCACTTCCAGACAGACAAGTACTGTGATGAAATGTATTCCCCACTGCTGTGTAATCATTATTTTAAACTTAAATGTTAGTAGGAAATGAGCGAACATGAGGGTTTTCAGGGAATACTATTAAATGTTCAATTTCTATGACATATGTCAGAGCAAGATCTCGTGTGATTACTCTAGATCTTGCTCTGAAGTAGTGGGTGCGTTCTTTTAAATTTTAAAATTAACCAATTGAGTATAATAACATATAATACATTAAATGCCGTGTTGAGGCCATTATTTTCAGCATCTACATGGATGTTAAAAATCACAATAAATATTTTACCTGAGCTTATCAGGTCCCATCATCTCTTAATGACCTTACAGTAGAATATCACCCCATTAGAGCACTTTGCTCTCACACTGCAGGCTTAGTTGTTGTTCCGAGAGTATTTAAAAAGAGTGGAAGGAAGAGCCTTCAGTTTTCAGGCACCTCTTCTATGGAACCAGCATGCAGTTTGGATTCAAGAGACAGACACTACAATACTACAATATTTAGAAAATGGATGGCTAAAAGCACATCTTGTTTAATCTCTACAGTTCTTACAACCATGTTTCAAAAGCCAATGGAAAAATACTGCCTCATTACAATAAAAAAAAACAAACAAAACAAAAAAAAAACAAAAAACCCCAACCTAAAAACCTGAAAGAAAAAGACCAAAAACAAAACAACAATCTTAAAAAAAACAAAAAAACACAACAACACAACCACCCCCCCACACACACACACACAAGCTAGAGAAATTATGTAGTGTAACTTGTTTCCTTCTCCCTCCTGTGACCTCAGAAAAATGACCGGCTGTGGCTGAAGACAGCCCTATGGGCAAGTTATGGCATCAAATGTAAAGCATATCAATTAACAGCAGATCTGTATTTGTATGCTGAACCTTTTTCTTGAATGCTATCGTTAATAACTGTGGAACATGAGATTTTCTCCTTTCTTAAAGGATGCTCCAGTGTGTGCTCTGCTAAAGCTGCTGTAGACAGGAATGTGCAAGACAGCACCAATAAGTCCATTTTAAATGCATTAGTGCTACTTTCAACCACACAAGACAATGTGTAAGTAAGTGCAGTGATACACGCAAGCACACATGCACACACGCAGTTCTGACAGGTTTTCTCTGTGATATGGGCGAACAGTTGGCAGTTCGTCTTGTAACCGGAAGGTTGCCGGTTCGAGCCCCGGCTTGGACAGTCTCGGTCTTTGTGTCCTTGGGCAAGATACTTCACCTACCGCCTACTGGTGTTGGCCAGAGGGGCCGATGGCGCGATATGGCAGCCTCGCTTCTGTCAGTCTGCCCCAGGGCAGCTGTGGCTACAACTGTAGCTGCCTCCACCAGTGTGTGAATGTGAGAGTGAATGAATAGTGGAATTGTAAAGCGCTTTGAGGGCCCTAAAAAAGCGCTATATAAATGCAATCCATTATTATTATCATTATTATTTATTGCCTCTACTGAGGAGGTCATAGAGTGTTCATATTTGTCTGAAAACACGCATTATGGACAGATTTGGAGTTAATTGGGAACCAGAAATATTCTTTACTACTGAATTGGAAATGGTTTGAAATATAGATACTGTGTGCCATGTGTTTGCAAACACATATCAAACTGAAGTAAGAACAATAGGCAAATACATTGCTGATGTTCTCAAGAGACTAATCCAGCTGCAGATATAGAGCGCTGGTGGAGGTCGACTGTAAGACTGCTCGTGGTTAATTCCATGTTGCAGGCCATGCTAGAGGCTTACAGCTGTGTACAGCTGTGTTAGCTCTACCTACACACGCTTACAGAAAGGACGAAAAATGGTTTTATTGCTGATTTTTTTTCTTTACTAAAAAAACAAAAACATCTTATGTATAAAGTTGCTATGCAACTGAAGTTTATTACCATCATAATTAAGGGTATGTTTAAAATGATCAGTACATGACAATGGCAGTAAATTTGTACTATAAAGACGTGACATTAATACTTATCCTGATTTTTGCTGTGGTACATTAACTAACTGCCTGTCATCAGATTCCTCAGATATGAAGATAGTGTGACTGGACTGGAGGCGAGGACAGTGTGTTGACACGCGCGCACACAGACACACACACACTCCTATCGTGGACAAATGCTGCATTCTGGGAAACAGAAACAGGAATAAATGTTGTTCTGCCCATTGGAGCTCTTCTTTCACATCTTCCTCTCCATTTCCCCACTCTCCAATTCTCATCACCTATTTTATTCCCCCTTTAATCAATTTCATTTCTCCCAGTCGACAAGAAAAAGCAGCAGTTCTGGTGCCGTTGCTGTGGCAACTGTAGTTGCTAGGCAACCCACAACTCTCCATCATCCATTCCAGAAGTCTGACAGATGGAGAAAAAGAATGCCAAGGCAAAAGTGAGAGAAATAAAAGGAGAAGGAAGGACTTTAGGAAAGAATGAAGACAAGGAAAGGGCTCAAAAATGAAGATGGAGCAGGAGCTGAAAGATGGAGGGTCGCTGTAATGTACTTCACAAAAAACACAGCAATTCCAATAAGCCATTCAGATGTCCACTCTTCATTTGAACACCCTCTTAGCCTCCAAGTACAAAAGTCCATACGTTCATTTTTTACTTCAGGTTATTTATTAACACACTGTGTTAGCGTCAGGTTTTAAATCAATGTCCTCTAAAGCTTTAAATGGTTTTACACGCATACAGGTCAGCCAGGTTGAAACAGAGATACCACTAACAGTCATGCTTTAATAGTGGAAATCACAGAGTGCTATTCCCTTGATGGCAACAGTTCTAAGTGGTGCAGCATTATGACACAAGCTAGTGTTAGCTTTGCTGCTTGTGGAATGGCACATGTAGTAGCTGCTGTGTTGGCTCCAGTTTCAACTTTACATGAGGCTGATCAAAGCACAAGGGCAGCAATTCAACACAAAAGGCAACTGTATGGCATTTGTCCTGACCAGTGGCTGTTTGTTTGCTAAATTTGTGCTTAGCCTTTTCCAAGCTATACCCACCACCCAAACACTCAAACAGTACACTGTTCTGATTAGGCTTGATTCCTGTGGCCATCTTTGTTTATATATAAATGTGGTCTCAATTTGATTTGAGATCACATTCACAGCCAGGTACTGCTGGCTAGTACCTGCACTGTTCTCAACTCTTTACTACCCCTAAAGTATTCCCAAGTAGACAGAAACTCTCCCAGGGCTTCTTTTTAGTAGGACTGCCCAAAACACCTCAAAGTCTAGTAAGCAGTCCTTTTCATGGTGAGAAGCAGCAGATCTGCTGCCTACAAAAATATGGCACCAGCTGACATAAAAGGAGGAATGGACTGGTACTTTTATAGCGCTTTTCTACTCTGAGCACTCAAAGCGCTTTACACAACTTGCCTCATTCACCCATTCATACAAGCACTTTTTTCTATGCTCTTTCCATGCAAGTGCTTTCCATTTTAACATTTACATGCATTCATACACTGGTGAATGCATTGGAGAACACCTTGAGGTTAGTATCTTGCCCAAGGATATTTAACATCCAGAATGGAGAAGACTGTTATAGAATAGTATTTGACCAATATATGACCTTCTCTACAGCCGCAAATGGAGGTCAACATTATTTTGTCCCACTTTGACAGGAGTTGAAGCTGCGTGCTTCAACCTTTCTTTACTAAAAAAAAAAAACAAAAAAACAAAAACAAAAACAGGAGAGTGCTCTGAGGAAGGAGGGAAGACCTAGGACCCCAATAGTAGGGCTGGGTAACCAGCTTCCAGTTTGCATTCGGGAGACAGGCACTATCTCTACTTTTAAGATGAGGCTTAAAATGTTCCTTTTTGCTAAAGGTATCTTAGCTAGGGCTCCCTTGAACAAGAGGTTTTTAATCTCAATGGGATCAATAAAAGGAGATCGTATGATTTGGGTTTTTTTCTCTGTATGTATTATTGTCGGGTCTACCTTACAATATAAAGCGCCTTGAGGTGACTGTTGTTGCGATCTGGCACTGTATAAATAAAACTGAATTGAAACTAAAATAGTTTTGAAATGGGAAATCTGTTTTTTTTAAACCCACCCCTACCCGATAGGTCTAATGTTGTTATCAGACCTGTGCCATATCATATCATTCGTATGTGTTTACATTTACAGTGGAACCAGCCCAAATGTGTCTGAGAACAAGAGCCACATGCCTGCTTCTGATGGATAGTAGCTAATAAGGAGATACTTTGCAAAAACTAAAAGACATCTGTTCCTGCTAAAGGTGGTTTACATTGCGTCACCACTATAGGCAAACGCACACCATGGAGTACAGTCGGGCTATACTGAGGATGAGGTATGAGCAGCTGGTAATGTGCGACCCAAAAGGAAACTAGTGACTCCCCCAGCGTTACTGCAGCTCTGGCTAACTGTGCTCCATTTGGCACTAAGCAGAAACGTGGATGCAAGTGAGTGATGCGGGTACTAGGGCTGGTCCATATCATACTGTTCACAGTAATACCGGTATAATGTTAGGCAATAATTAGAAAATGAAATATCACGATAGAATATGGGTTAAACTTGCATGTCCAGTGCCTTTGTTTTCATACGCACATGGTGGAAAAAGCATGGCGGTGACGGAGAATGAGAAGGGCAAAAGCGGATTGTTGAATGAAACAGATGAACCAGAATTGGTTTGTAAAAATGGTGCAAATTTAGTGGTGTGGAACTGGTTTGGCTTTCGTCCATCAGATACACACCAAAGCACAATTTATGGTGGAGCATGCAAGCACCGTGGTACACGGTGCTCAAAAATCTGTCAAAAAATGTTTTAGTACGACTTTGGTAAGTTACGAAGCTTACCAAAGTCGCTTGATGGATTGTCTGAGCATTACGGCTATCGTAAGCAGGAGCCTCGCAGAGTGATACGTACTGTGCTTCAACATAATATTACCGTATTGTGTGTGTATAACCTTTTTTTAAAGTTTTTTTTATTTTATACATGGTTATGCTGAGGATATGTCAGTCAATTTCCACTGGAAATGCCTTTTGGTTAAACTGTCAGCAAGTTAAAAAAAACAACAACAAAAAAAAAAAACACCTGCTTGTTTAAGTGAAAATACATTGATGGGGTTTTTTTTTGCACTAATAAAAAGTTGTAAAGTATTTTGTCTCACGTCAATTATATCATCAGTTATATCATTATGGCAAATTTTCAAATATATCGTGATAAATATTTTTGACCATATTGCCCTACCCTAGCGGCTACACTGAGGAAAAGCTGCAGTTACTTTAGAAAACTAAAGTGTTAAGCAGTTTGTTTGTTTTTTCCATACCAAAAAGCCACTGTCACAGGCATCATCAGATGAAACTTTCCTTAGTCAGAACATAAGCTCCTACTTGGTTCCTACTCGCATTAACTCGCCTTGGTTTGCTACGGTTTTCAGGGTTCTCCATTAGGTCATAGAACCTGGTCCTGGTACCAGGTACTAAAATAGTACCTACTTGGCCGGGGTTCCAAGCAATCCAAGCAGGTACTAAAATGTGACATTGACAGACTGCATGCCACCGATTGACTGGAACGTCTCGTTCACGAAAATCAAATCCACCATTTTTGAAACCCGGTGTTCTGGGAATCCATCCTACCTCACAAACCATCCCTACCCATTATTTCTGCGCATGCGCACAACACGAAACCCAAATTTATCCATTGTGAATATTTCGTATGGTTATGGTTAGGGCTGTGGTTAGGGCTAGGGGTAGGATTACTCAGAAGTAACCGTCCGATAGGACGATTTGCCAAAGTAGGACGGTTTTTCAGAACACCAGCAATGAGGGAAATGCAACGCTGTAGTTCCCAAGCCTGACAAAAAGCCACAGACCCAAGCAGCAGGTATATCGTTGCCTCGACATTCACCCAATTTCGTCACCAGACGCATTGCTATAACAATGACCCAATGACATTGGGTGGTACTCGACTGTAATGGAAAACAAATGATTCGAATAGGTACTAACGGAAAAGAGGCTATTAAGTACCATAAGCACTAACAACTGTACTAAATATAAATATCTAGTACTATTCTCATCCCATGCTTCAGACTAGAGCAGGGCGATATGGCAAAAAATATTCATCACGATATATATTTGAAAATTTGCGATAACGATATAACTGACGATATAATTGATGCGAGACAAAATACAACTCCACAACATTACTGGCGCAAAAAGACAACCTTCCATTTATTTTCACTTAAACAAGAAGCTGGTTTTTATGTACATTAAAAGCTTTATAAAAATGTAACAGTGCAAATGCAAATTCCTTGCTGAAAGTTTAACCAAAAGGCATTTCCAGTAGAAATGTGCTGACATATCCTGAGAATAACCATGTATAATATCCACTGAAGTTAAAAAGAGGTGCTTTGCAACATTAAACTGCAGTGTGCAGTACGTATTTTTCGGACCATAAGGTGCACAGGATTATAAGGCACATTAAGCGAAACAAAGCAGTCAGATAAATCAAACTTTATTAAACTCATTCTTCTTGCTTCCTCCATTTCTGTACCATTGATCTATTAATGAATGAATTCTGCTCTATTCCCATGTTGTTGCAGTATATTAATGACTAACCTGGTATTGTGGATGGATTATCTCAGTTGTTCTCCTGACTGAAGTTTGGTCCGTTTACAGCATCCTGCCATGCGATTGCATTTGTCTCTAACTATCAGGAACTTTAACGTTAACTTTTATAAGTGGAAAAGTGTTAGTGTTCGTCCTCCAGCTTCACTGTTTATGTTATGCTAACATAGCTGTGTCGCTAGCGATCAGGTAGCACATCATTATATACCAGCTAGCCCAACTTCAGTAACCCTACAAACGTCACTGCTGTTTAGTTTCCTGTCTTCATTTATGTTGGAAGTGATAGCAGAGCTGTACGTTTGAATTTTTCCAGAAATCTCTGTCAGAATATGCTATATCATGCTTAGGTAACTAGCGAAACTAGCGAGCTAACTTCCGCTAGCTTCCTGCTAACTTCTAACTCCGTTAAATGTAATACATTTTGTTTTCATGGATGCCTGGAAGTTAAACTTCATAGTTTCACCTGGTTAAGCAGCAATGCTGATCGTTTTATTAAAGATGAAAGAATTGAGACAGTTTTTAACTCTCAGTGATGCTGCAGTGTTGTTTGACCTGAAGCGACGGAGTTTAGGACCCAGATTACTCCCAGATTTAAGAGCATCTTAGTCCGACAAATACGACAATAACGACGGCCGCTTGCATGTTCTGCAAAAAAATGTGCCTTGTCGTGTATCTGACGGACAAACACCAAACCAGTTCCACATCACGGAAGTTGCACCATTTTTACAAACCAATTCTGGTTCATCTGTTTCACTCAACAATCGGCCATGTGCGTATGAAAACAAAGGAACTGCGCATGCGCGTTTTACTCATATTCTATCGTGATATTTCATTTTCCTATCGTTGCCTAACATTATACCGGTATTACCGTGAATGGTATAATATGGCCCAGCCCTACTTCAGACCATGTAGAAAACCAAATATATGCCTTTAAAAACATATTCAAGATGAAGTAGTGAGCAGTATGCCTGCTATATTTAGAGAGGACATCATGTCCATTACATAAGGGTCCATCCTGCCTGACCCTGACTGTGTCTGGCCCAGGGACATCGCAGGGAGGAGTCACCAAAGCCGCGCTCTCCAGCTGATGCAAAGCCAGGTAGACCTTCTCAACACCCTTTTTTTCAGCTTTTTGACACAGCCTTAAAAAAGCCACAGAGTCTTACCCCCTCAGGGCTCAGAAGTCATGGACTATGAAGACAGCAAATGACACTCACAGTAACCTTACACTAGTTTGATCCATGTAAAGCACAGACCTCAAGTCCTCTCACTTGTCAGTATTAAATTTTCTTGCAGAGAAAAGTCTGAACCACAAAACAAACCAGCTGATACGGTTTCTTCATCGTGAAGTAAAAGAATTCCAGCAACACTGAAGTGCTTTCTTCCCGACCTTGGTTGTCATGACAATCAACAGGGCTTATTGAGCCCAAGGACAAGGGCTGTTGAGGGTGCTAAAATCCAACAGAATACTGCAATGCTACAATTGCTGATTAAAAATCCACTTCCTTTTCTGATGCCAAAAGCGTGGGAGGCAGCAGGACTGACATGTGACAAAACCCAAAATGAATCCAAAAAATACCTGGCACCCATGTGAGCTGAATCCCTAAACACACCTCAAACGAAAGTGAAATACACCAAACTGGTTGTGCCTGATAGCTCTGTGTCAGGATATCACAACAAATTTAAAGCCATTTCTCACTCTGGACGTGGAACAAGGCATCATTTTCCTAAGAATCAAGTGAGGACAAACTGGACTTTCGTCATAGAAGAACATTTCTGCTGTGCTCACAGTTTAGTGTGATCTAAAATCACGGCTGCAGAGATTTATCTGAAGCAGGCTGATAACTAAAGTATGTGCAAGTCTCTGTGGGAAGACCTTACTTTGACGGTATGCAAATGAAAAGTCCGTAAAGTGAAATCTGTGTTAAAACTAAGGACTCGTGCCGGTTACAGTCACTGTTTTTACAAGTGCATTCCTCAGAGAAGCAGTTAACACACATAAAAGGGAGAATTTTATCTGCTGCACTTTTTAGATAGTAACGCGGCAGCTCTGGGTTTTCTGTATATTATACGAGTTGCTGAAACTGCTACGCTGACACCTCCATAGCCACGTGATGCTCAGTTGGAGTCTGTGGACAGCTATCTTGTTACTGAAACATGCAAACTTACACATTTGCCATTCAAATGTGTAGAGCACACAACTGACATCAAGCTTCACGCCTTGCAACTATTTCCCTAAGCTGGCCTGGCTAATGCAGTGCTGTTTGAGAGGCAGTACTTCCACATGCGAGAGGACCGAGCGAGCTAAGCAGAAAGGAGAAATGAAGGACCAAAGAGATTCTTCTGCAACATCCTGTGAGAATGATTTGACGCACGTAGATAAAATTAAAACTTGACTCTGTTGTGTTTTCCCGTCACTGATAATGACCAAAGGCACTAAAATAAAAACTGAGATTTCAACGCCACCACAGATGACACCAGAAGGTATCTGCAGCGGCTTCACTCCGATGAGACTTTGCTGTGTTTTTAAAAAATATAATCCTGGTTCCAGTGATTGAAATGATACAGTGCAGGCCAGGCCGGTCACGTCAGGTAAAGCAGGCTGCATACGCCTGCAAGTGTTTCATCATAACAGTCCTCTCAAGAACTCAAGAGTTTCTGTTCACTGACACATACGCGCTCACTCTTTTCACTAATGCCTAGTGTGTTTTCTCATGCGTTTTGATTTTTTTGACATTACCACTGTCCCAGCCACCCCCCACCCCCCCTCGTGCAAACATTTCACTCACACTTGCAACTACAAATAGATGTGCGAGGACTATAAAACTTATTTAACAGCACGTCCGTGAATATCAAGTACTCAGTATTGTAGCTTATGATGGAGTCAGAGCACCTTTTCTGACAAACATGCCAGGATCTGAAGCGCCAGCATTATGACCAAGACAATGAAAACAGTGGAGAGGAAAAAATGATTTTTCACAGTCGACAGCAGCACTTACTGTGATCACAATCACAATAAGTGCTGACAGTAAGAAGTCCATGAGAGTCCTTAATTAAATCACCTGTTCAGCAAGCTTAGACGTGTAACTGTGGTCACTGCGTCTAACATACTAAAATACAATGAATTATACTCATCAAATAGGAAATTAGGCTTGTGATATTATATGATTTTATCTGACTGAAAAATTTTAAAGGGATTTTTATGTTAGTGTGAATTTTCATAGTTAGTTCAACTAAACAATCTCATTAGACCTATTTGGTAAACTGTGTGTTTTTGGCATTCATGCCAGTTCTGCCCACAGGTGCTGATGTTTAATGCAAGCTCCAAAAAGCACCCATCACAAAGATCTTCAGGCAGGTTGTTTGTTGTAGGTATAATAGTGAAATTCCACGTTTGCTTAATATGAGCACATGGATTTTATTTCTATAAACTAGATGTCTAACAGCGCACATTAGGGATCCCACTTGAGTCCAGAGTGAGGATAAAGCAGGGTTTGTTTTACCACGTGATTGACATGTTGCTAGCCTCAGTGCATGCCGTGTGTCAGCCAGACAGTGCATGCTCTTTGCTTATCGTGTCTGGTTTCAAAACACTAACCACATCCCTACACTCATCTTGAGCCTTAAAAACAGGACTCCACTAAGCACTGGGTCACCAGTGGTCGTGGTGGCTGCATCCACCAAGTGTGTAGACATGTTTCCCACTGTTTTTCCAGCAGTGTCCAACTTACTGAAGACAATTAACACACTGGCCAAAATAAGGATTATTAAATTACTGCAAGAGTGTTAAGTTTCACAAAGGTACCAATAAAGCATGTGCACACCCACACAATGTGCAAGAGCCTGAGTGATAGTATGAGGTGGCAAAGAGAAAATAAGAGAGACTGCAATAAGGACAGCAACAAATTTGACAGAGAAGAGACCTGAAGACAAGGAGAAGGAGGCAGAGAAAATTAACGCAGTCTATTCCCAAAGAGGGCACAGATCAGAGAAAAGTAAGTAAAGCTACTAGAAGCCTGGAGGGCAGCTGTGGTCCCCTGGTACGCCACAAATACTGGCACACAGCCCGTGTGCTCAGAATGGAAACACTCGGAGGAGCCAGCACAGCGACGCTGCTACCAACTGGAGGGCAGGAGGAAACAGGAAATGTGACACTCTACCTTGAGTCATTGCTCTAAACACAAACAAAGCTGCCTTACAATGAATAACTCCATACAGAGAAGTGACAGTAAGCATCTGCACAACTAGCACAGAAAAAGAGTAGTGCCACACTGAGGCTGAACACAATCCTGATTTAGACCCAAGTGCGAGAAGCCTTGTATTACAAATTGCTTCTGCGGCAAAGGAGGACTGAAAAATTTAAGCATTACTGCATCAGGAATATTATTAGGTGGTTTATTTTGAACAACACTGGGGCAAAAAGTGGTCAACAGTTATGAGATCGTATTTATTCTCCCATCACTTTTGAGTGTCAGGTTGTGAGGAAAAAAATGAAGCCTAAAACACAGAGTCAGGAAGAGGGATTTTACTGATTGATGCTACATAACATGGCTGAACACAAAAACATTCCGCATTAACCATCCAGTTATATCAAGTCTAGGGCTGAACGATTATGGAAAATAATCTAATTGCGATTTTTTTGCCCCAATATTGCGATTGCGATGCGATATGCGATTATTTTTTAAGGTCTTTGTCTTCTGTATTATTAAACAAAGACAAGCAATACATCATATAGTATGGCCAATACTATATTACATTAATTTTAAACTGTTCTTTCCTGGAAGACAGACCTCTGTTATGATGACATGAGGTGATGCATGAATTGATGACTGACATTTTTATTTAACTTCTTCAATCACAACAGTATATTTGAACATACACAATAGTTTATTTTTAGCTTACAAACATCTGAGCATAAAGTGCTGACAAGGAACCCTGGTGTAAACATTAAAATGAAAGTCAGTACAATGTGCAGATTGCAGAAATATACATAAAAAAAATCAGTGGCTTTACCACACTCAGTTTTTCGACATCTGTGAACTACTAGACAGTCATTCAATTAAAAAATAATATTAAATAAATAAAACTAATAAATATCTTACTGATCTCTGCAGTCAGTAACATTATACATAAAGTGCAAACATAATAGCAATTGTATAAACACACACACAAACACGCCTTTAAAATTTAAAGGCGTGAAATTGGACGGTCTAGTTCTGATTAGCGTCACCGCTGTCTCGGTGGAGTTTAATAAACTCGGCCGTCTGCTTCTTGCTATCTAAAATATAACCAGACACTGGTGTAAATTCTCGACTGTCTCATACTTCTGTTTAATAAGTTTTCTGTTTGACGTTTAGTCAGCTGTGTGAAAACCAAGGAGGAACCCACCCGGGGGATTAATAAAGTTTTATTTTATCTAATCTAATAACTTTAATCTCAGCCAAACCGATTTACTCACGAACAAACAAAACACTGAAAAAAGCCCAACAATAACATTTTTAGGTTGTCTAAGTGACTTATATATTACGTTTAACCCGAGCAGCGAAACTCCGCGGTGATCTGAAAATGATGTGCCGGGAGTTGTGCCGTTCTCGGCCGCATCAGTAACCCTCGAGCTCCCGGCTAGCTGTCGAGCTGGTGGGTAGCAGACGCCTCTGAAAACGTCGAAGCACTTTTGCAAATATGGGATATCTTGATAAACCGAGCAGATATTTGATGTTTACACAACTACTTTCTCGCCTGAAAATATGTTAAAAGTTTATTTTGTGACCCAGAAAGATTAGTATGAGTAATTTTAAAACTTAGTAGCGGCCGCCATTGCTGGAAACTGGAGTTTGGCTGGGCCGCGCTATGAATTCTGGGATATGGTAGTAATTTGGACAGCCTTCGGCACGTCGCTGTGACATAATCGGTCTACAAATGCGGCCTCAGGAGGATGCAGCCCATGAATTTGGACATGTCCAGAGTATAATCGCAGCCTTTGCGGTTAGAAAATTGCACTTGATCATGTCGCGATATTATCGCAAATGCGATATATCGTTCAGCCCTAATCAAGTCATTTATCCCATTAATGTTAATAAGCGACAGCTTAATCTGCTACAGGCGATGATTTCTGTTTAAGAGTGTCTGACACAGATGAGCAGCCTTCTGCCAGATAAAATGCTTCCAGCTCTCTCAGAGTGTAGTTAAGCAAAGAGGGGCTTTGAGCTATGTGCTAACAAGTAGAGGATAATATTTACCAGCAAATTCATTTTTCATGACAGCATTTGCTTTGAGCTTTAAAAGCGAGGAAATGTTTGTATTAGAGATGGACCAATCCGATATTACGTAATCGGTCCGATACTGACGTACATTACTGGATCGGATATCGGAGAGAAATAAAAAATGTAATCCGATCCATTAAATATCCAAAAAGCACCTCACAGAACTTGCAACACAGCGTAACTCGGCTCATAACCGTAGCACGTCGGAGCAGTGTGCCCACGTGATAGAGCGGCTGTGTGTATTTGTAGCCTCAAACCAGCATTTCATCTCCGATTATCCCAGAGAGAAGTAAAGAAAGTGTGTAAGTTCATCTCTGAATGTTTGTAAAGCATTCCCACATTAAGCTGCTACTTCAATCGTGAAACTGATTAATGATCAGCTGATCGGCTTTTCTGTCGAGTCCGTCTCGCTTGTCTGTTTTTGGCCCACTTCGCGCCAGAAAGAGGAAACCAGCGGCTGAACAACAGCAGCACGTTTAAGCTTGATAAGCTGTTGTTAGAATTTATTTACTTTCTAGAGCAGGATCCTTTTCTATGCAGCTGACGGCTGCTAACTGTGCAGGGGCGGATCTAGCAAAGTTTAGCCAGGGGGGCCGATAGGGCATGAACAGGGAAAAGGGGGGCACAAAGACATACTTTTCTTTCTTATTCTCATTTAAAATATCTAGCTTTTAATAAATAATTATCTGAATCTTACACCCAAAGTTTTAATCTTATGTAAAATGTATAGAAGTCCATGATTGTATATAGTAACTGTTAAGTCTAATATACCCTAGTAAGCTATAGTACTTTTTCCTTTGGGAAGGTACCATCTGTGCAGTCTGCAATTCTGTTGAAGAAAGATGTTGAATCTATTTAATTATTCTTGAAAAATAATTGATTTCTGTGCATTTTTTTTCCACACTGCATCAAATTAAAGTTGATTACGTTGATTAAGCATCATGAGGTGGAGGGTGGGGGGTGGTTCCTTTTTTTTGCTGGGAGTTTGCAACCCTATTAGTTAGGTTGCTTACTATTTCTGCTAAGTACTCTTTAAAATACCAGAATAGGAAGGATTGAGTAGGTTTAAGTTCATTAGATTGATCAGTGTCGCTGAACTATGAAATATTTTGGGTGCAGTGTATTTACACATACAGGTATAACAGAATAGCTTTAGTGTTGTTGTTTATTTAAACTTGAGTATGAACTTATAGAAAATGCAGCAATATATTAAAAAAAACAGTTTTATTGATTAAAAAAACACTATCGGATTCATATCAGTATCGGCAGATATCCACATTTATGATATCGGTATCAGTCATAAAGTGGTATCGTGCCATCTCTAGTTTGTATGCAAATATGCAATAGAAGGGGGGAAAAGCGCTGACAGTGGTGCCTGCATTTCTTTTGGTCTGAAGTTGTGTTAGGTGGGGGTTTTCTGTTGTTCTTTATTTTTCTTAACATATTTGAAAAACAATGCTGTCAACACGCTTAGTGAAGTATTGTATGTGACAGTCATGCCTATGTTGAAGCTGCCTTTCCTGCCAAAAAATATCAATTTTTGTCCTTAACAGCTCAGTGTTATTTGTTCCTTTATGGAGAAAGTCTCCTTAGATCATGTAAACAGTGCACAGGAACCCTTCACTGGCTTTTGGAGCAGTGACTTTAGATAGAATCTCGCTTGACCTGTAGTTTTCACCTGGAAAAGGGGCATTACAATGCAAACAGTCTGACAGACAGCACTCAGACAGATTTGGCTTGGTAGATAAACTGAGACAGTTGAGGCAACACCAACTAGCTTTGCTGTGAACACAAGGAGTGGTTACTGTAGTTCTGCAGTTACCAAAAGCCTTTCAGTAAGACAAATAGTGAAGCCTGTTACACATTTACTCACAGAGCTAGAGTTAAATCCAGTATCTCTTACTTCACTCAAATTAAATGCTGACAATAACAGTGGAGTGATTTATTCATTTTTGTTTATAATTAACGGCAAACACAACTAACCGTTCTATTTTACTGGGACATTACAAGTGGTGGAGTGACAAACCAATCAAACAGTGTTGGACCACGGTAGCAAAGCTTTAGAATAACTGAAAAACACCTTCAATAGGAAAAACGGCAGTGTGTAATCTGTTAGTAAATCTGTGGGTGGAAGCTAAATGAAACCGCAAAGCAGAAAGTGTAAAGCATGCCTAAGTAACTGGTCACAGGGCCCATATGGGGTAAATGCTAATGCTTAAACACACTGTACCATAAGTAAAGTGTTAGCTACCATTAACAGCCTGTTCACACATCATGTCCCAACAAGTTCAATGAAACCAAAAGCAAAAGCAACTCCATTAGAAGCTTCAGCCACTGGAGACCAATGGCGTTTATGTTCTCAGTTTGACTTCAAAAATGAATGAATGAATCATCATTACAACAAAAAATAAATAAATAAATAAAACTTTCCAACAATGCATCCTAAATGAATACACATCACAATATGTTCTGCTATACATTCATCCACTTCTCCAATAGTTTCTTTGTTGGTTTTCTGCACTGAGGGAGATTTTTGGAGTAATAATACTGTAATGTGAGATGTGAAAAAGCAGAACTTCCTGCTACAGGAGCCATCTCTTCCTCTGTAGAGAAATGCTGCTGAATCCTGGTAACCTACGGTATGCATTTCTTTTACGCTTTAGCAGAATGAAAAGGTTGAGACTTACCAATTTTCTGATTGAAAATTTTGTCAAATGTCAGTTCATCTCTCTCCTCCAGGTACTTCTGCATCACACTGCGAATGCTGTGAACACAAGGTGGTGGGGAGAGGAAGAAGCAGATTAATATGCAGCACAGTTAGCAGCTCACTAAGCTACATGCAACAGCAGCCCAGCCTCCAGTCAGAGATCCGTCCCAGGTTTGGAACTCTCCCGTCCCCACACAGCAGGAAAGGGACAAGGACACAAGGGAGGCTACAGCAGAACCTAGAGAGATACACGCTACCCTGGGAGCAGGTGTTAATGAAAATGAGAGCAGGGAGAAAGAATCAATTAGCGCCCCCTCCATAGGCCCATTAACACTTCACCAGCTCACTTCATACACAACAACAGCAGAGGAAGGCTTCACCTACAAACACCTCTGCATGCACACTGAGCATGTGCGAGGTGAACCCTTAACCGCAGTGGCCAAGATGATGATACAATAGCAGCGACCTTATCAGACTTGTGCATCATTTCTCAATGCATTACAGTGCATAACTCATTAATGGGACACACCACAATAGTTAGCTTTTCAACAATGTATCAGTGTAAAATACTGAGCACTCTCCTATTGAAATGGTATTTTCAGTCTATTTCTAAGCATGTGAATGATTCATATTCAAGAGTTAACTAAAACACATTAGAATATGTAAAAAAAAAAAAACTAAAAAAAACGCAGGCTTTACATTTTTTTCATGTGTAAAAAGGAAATGATGCGCTAAAACGATAAGTCGATTAACATCCGTCGTTTCTGTCTACAAATGAAAACAACAAATTAAACTTCCAGTGCACACACCCAGCATCAACCAAAGCACTGTCCACTGGCTACAAAGGCACTTCCATCAAACATTTGCATGAATTACAGTATACATGCCATAAGACAGCCACACACACACCCAAGCTACGACTACAACTAAACGACTTCATGCCCAACTGAAAAAAGGGGTGCTATGCAAGCTACTAGAGCAGGGCGATATGGCAAAAAATATTTATCACGATATATATTTGAAAATTTGCGATAATTGATGCGAGACAAAATACAACTCCACAACATTACTAGCGCAAAAAGACAACCTTCCATTTATTTTCACTTAAACAAGAAGCTGGTTTTTATGTACATTAAAGCTTTATAAAAATGTAACAGTGCAAATGCAAATTCCTTGCTGAAAGTTTAACCAAAAGGCATTTCCAGTAGAAATGTGCTGACATATCCTGAGCATAACCATGTATAATATCCACTGAAGTTAAAAAGAGGTGCTTTGCAACATTAAACTGCAGTGTGCAGTACGCATTTTTCGGACCATAAGGTACACGGGATTATAAGGCACATTAAGCGAAACAAAGCAGTCAGATAAATCAAACTTTATTAAACTCATTCTTCTTGCTTCTTCCACTTCTGTACCATTGATTCATTAATGGTGAATTCTCTGGCAGCTGCTCTATTCCCATGTTGTTGCAGTATATTAATGACTAACCTCGTATTGTGGATGGATTATCTCAGTTGTTCTCCTGACTGAAGTTTGGTCCGTTTACAGCATCCTGCCATGCGATTGCATTTGTCTCTAACTATCAGGAACTTTAACGTTAACTTTTATAAGTGGAAAAGTGTTAGTGTTCGTCCTCCAGCTTCACTGTTTATGTTATGCTAAATGTCGCTAGCGATCAGGTAGCACATCATTATATACCAGCTAGCCCAACTTCAGTAACCCTACAAACGTCACTGCTGTTTAGTTTCCTGTCTTCATTTATGTTGGAAGTGATAGCAGAGCTGTACGTTTGATTTTTTTCAGAAATCTCTCAGTCTGAACATGCTATATCATGCTTAGGTAACTAGCGAGCTAACTTCCGATAGCTTCCTGCTAACTTCTAACTCCGTTAAATGTAATAACTTTTGTTTTCATGGATGCCTGGAAGTTAAACTTTATAGTTACACCTGGTAAAGCAGCAATGCTGATCGTTTTATTAAAGATGAAAGAATTGAGACAGTTTTTAACTCTAAGTGATGCTGCAGTGTTGTTTGACCTGAAGCGACGGAGTTTAGGACCCAGATTACTCCCAGATTTAAGAGCATCTTAGTCCGACAAATATGACAATAACAACGGCCGCTTGCATGTTCTGCAAAAAAATGTGCTTTGTTGTGTATCTGACGGACAAACACCAAACCAGTTCCACATCACGGAAGTTTCACCATTTTTACAAACCAATTCTGGTTCATCTGTTTCACTCAACAATCGGCCATGTGCGTATGAAAACAAAGGCACTGCGCATGCGCGTTTTACTCCCATTCTATCGCGATATTTCATTTTCCTATCGTTGCCTAACATTATACCGGTATTACCGTGAACGGTATAATATGGCCCAGCCCTACAAGCTACAATTCAATTATATTTATATAGCACCAAATCACAACAACAGTCGCCTCAAGGCGCTTTATATTGTAAGGTAGACCTTACAATAATACATTCAGAGAAAAAAACCCAACAATCATATGACCCCCTATGAGCAAGCACTTCGGCGACAGTGGGAAATAAAATCTCCCTTTTAACGGGAAGAAACGTCCAGCAGAACCAGGCTCAGGGAGGGGCGGGGCCATCTGCTGCGACCAGAGAAAGAAAACAGGATGAAGGACATGCTGTGGAATAGAGCCAGAAATTAATAACAAGTGTGATTCAGCAGAGGTCTATTAACACATGTTGAGTGAGAAAGGTGACTGAAAAGGAAATACTCACTGCATACAGACTTCCCAGGTCTTATTCCCACACAACTTTATCTAGTTATGTGGTAGAGCAACTTAAAAAGGCAAAAACTACAGCAGGCTGAACCCTGAATAAACCAGCACAGTAGCAGTTTCTCCCCATGGAGGATTACTCTGAAAATACAAAAACAGAACCTATCTGGACCAGAGAGTGGAAACACTAACAGGCCACAGTAAGTCAGACACCAACAACAAGACCAAGGTATACACAAATTTTGTTCAACGTTGCATCACACCCAATATGGTGGACAACTCTCAGGCAACGTGAGCATGACATTATGTGAGAAACATGCTGTAACGGCCAGAGCTGAGATGGTAAAATTAGCCAGCAGCCCAGTGCTCTGCATCCTGGGCTTGTTTGGGCTGATTTTCATGGGAAAGTGGGAATGAACATCAACTGCAGCCACAGCAACAGGAACAAGAACCTAGGAAGTAGACACTTCCTCTTTTAGAGGTTTGTGTGCCCCACTGAATCATTAGCAGCTGACTCTGGATTATTCGCGCTAAACTGCACCACATAAAAGCAGCTGGTAATATTTACTGTACAAGTCATGAATTATTGGACAGTAAACACTGAAAATGCTGTGTGTGGGGTGGAGTGGGGGGGAGGGGGGAGGAGACTGCTACACTGTATCTAGTTAGTGAGGTTAGCATTGAGTTTGCTAATGAAACATAGTGTATTAAAATCAAATGAAGAGCATGTTGGAAGAAACCAAGCACATAATCTGCCTTTGACTGCTCAAGATTTGAAAGATCACCAACTGCAGTGACACATACAACACTGAGCAAACACACGTTTGTGGCGGAAAGATAAACCCTCAGAAGCACAGTCTCACAACACTGTCATGATGGTGTCACAGATGCATAGACATCGATGTGAACAGCTTTCATTGTTTTATACCAGTGCAGCCTCCAATAACAGCAGCAGCATTAGCTCACGGGAGCAGATGACCGGAGCAGATCAGAAAACAAAGCCTCCCAGTGTAGAAATGCAGTGTGACTGACAGTGACTGTGGGCAAAAAGACAGAAATAAAGCAGTATTATTTACAGGCATCCCCATGACACTGACAATCTGTGAGTGGCATGGTGTCAGAAGGGTATGAATGTAGCATTAACGCTTGTAGGCACTACCTTCACTTATTGTGCGTCTTTATCTGCTTTGTCCACAGTCTCAACAGTCCCCACACATTTCTGAGGAGGACCGTGGCTGCAAGAGGTGGTGTTCAAAAGTCTAGCATTGCACTGGGCAGGTATCGGAATAATAATACATCCTATTTCTCCATCTTTAAGCATGATAACCAGCCGGTGGGACCAGTACATCCAGGTACTGAGGATCAACCAATGAGCCACAAAGCAGAGATACTAAAAACCCGGGACACTTTTAGGTTTTTAGATGACCTATAACAATGATGGATGCAGCTGACAGAAGACAACTGATATCAGCTTAAACACACATCTCCTCCAGTCTTGTGTCAGTGTGTCGCCACGACCTCACCTCACACAACTTTTTTGGAATTAGAGGCGAGATAAACAAGTGTCTACATTACACTCCAATTTCTTTTTTTCCAAGTCAGTACAGCAGACAGAAATATCACCTGATTTCTCACTGATGATGATTGATCGATCACCCGTACGCATCGAGATGCATCCGTGTTGCAAGTGTCGGGCGTGTTTACAGGTTGAATATGCCCCTGCTGTAAGGAAGCTTTCATTTCTTATGAATCTCAGAACTTAAGACCTCAAAGAGGAAATTAGACAAACATCACCTTAACTGGCAAGCTGTCACCACTCACCCTGACCATCATCAATCTCAGCACCCACTAGCACAACCATTACAACACAATTCAACAAAATCTTCTGCTGCCTCCTCTGCGACCTTCATCAAAGCCACTCAACGGTGATTTCTGCAGCGACAAAGTAGCGCCCTGGAGGCAGAGACCCTCCCAATGTTAGGTGACCTGATTCTTTACCTCGCTACACCCCCTGACTGCATTTCACTGCAGAAAAAACAGGTTTGGTACACACTTGCTATTACATTGAAGCTCAGCCTGTACTAAGCAGAAGTGATGCTAGTCGCAGTAACAAGCTGCAGGTGGGTAAAGGGGTTACAAAACCAACATGTGTGAGGTCTGACTTTCAGCTCTGCATTAAAAAGGTCACACACAGGAAAGGATTCTGAAATAGGTTAAGTCTGATCATGTCTCTGCATTTGCTTTGGCCCCGTTTGGCGGTGGGTCAGTGCCAGTGTAAGAGGCACAAACGGCCGGCTTTCATTAGCTGTTAATCTGCACTCTGACGCTATAACAACACTGTGCTGGTGACCATTCCAGGCTCCAGGAAGTATGCACATGTGTAAATATTTAACATATTAACAGCTTGTCACTAGCATTTCTGTAGCCGGCTGTGTGGGCATGTAATTGAACTGTGCTGATAACATACTGCACAGTGCCAAGGTTCTGACCCAACTCAAACCTGCTTCAGACATTTTCAGCCCATGTCTATAGTTCTCACGCTGTGGGAGAGCAACAACTAACATTTTATTTGCTCTGTCAATATTTCTCAAGAAAGCTTAGTTTATACCTGACAATACAAATAGGACCTGAGTAGGTGGAAGGAACACTTGTTTCAGCTCATTTGAGCCTGCAGACATGTAATTACTGTCTTTAACAGGAAAACTCACTTTGCCAAAACTTGTTTTTCTGGCTGCTGCTCAGCCTCAAGTGGATTCAGAGGGGGCAAAGACAGCCACTTATAAGAAAACCTGAGCAATTTTCAGATCTGCAATCATTCTCGATTAATTCACACTGGAAAAAGTGGTTTTACTTTATAACTGGATAGAAATGGTCCATTAAATGCTGTATTAAATAGCAATATCTCAGTGCTGTCTGAAAAGCAAAAATATTAACAATGGCACTTTCAGGATTAAGAGCTTATGGGATTCTTGCACAATTTACTGTTTGGCTCAACAACAGATTTTAATGACATCTCAATGCAGAGTACAAACTGCAAAATTAAAAAACTGATCTGCAACGACTGGGTAGCACAGTTGAAATGATGCATCTATCAGTGAAAAAAAAAAAATCACTGGCTGCAGGAGCCTGGCAGAGGGGTCGTAAGTCATCATGACTATAGCAGGGCGATGTGACCAAAAATATTTATCACGATATACATTTGAAAATTTGCCATAACTGACGATATAATTGACACTAGACAAAATACTTTACAACTCAACAACTTTATTAGTGCAAACGCCCGCCCCCCCCCCCCCCCCCCCCCAAAAAAAAACCCCAATGTATTTTCACTTAAACAAGCAGCTGTTTTTTTTTATGTGCATTAAAGTTGTATAGAAATTTAACAGTGCAAATGCAAATTCCGTGCTGACAGTTTAACCAAAAAGCATTTCCAGTGGAAATTGGCCGACATATCTTCAGCATAACCATGTACAATATCCACAAAACTTAAAAAGAGGTTATACACACACACAATATGGTAATATTATGTTGAAGCACAGTACATATCACTCCGCGAGGCTCCTGCCTACGATAGCCGTAATGCTCCGACAATCCATCAAGCAGTGCAGGTGCGTAGCTTAGCAAAGTCGTGCTAAAACATTTGACAGATTTTTAGCGCCGTGTACCACATAAAATCATTTCAAGGTCAGTAAACACAACCAGAATTCATACATAAGGCACACAGGATTATAAGGGGTACTATCCATTATCAGAAAAATCAAAGGATTGATTTTAAGTGTGCCGTATTTTCCAAAAAACACGGTAATAACGACGGCCCGCTAGCATGCTCTACCAAAAATAGTACTTTGTTGTGTATCTGACGGACGAAAGCTAAACCAGTTCCACACTGAAGTTGCAGAATTTTTACAAACCAATTCTGGTTCATCTGTTTCATTTAACGATCCGCTTTCGCCCTTCTCATTCTCCGTCGCCGCCATGCTTTTTCCGCCATGTGCGTATGAAAACAAAGGCACTGCGCATTTTACCCGTATTCTATCGCGATATTTAATTTTCTTATCGTTGCCCAACATTATACCGGTATTACCGTGAACGGTATGAAATGACCCAGCCCTAATCATGACTCAAGCGTGACAAAGACATCAAAGACATGCTCCCTATTTTTGAAACAGCAGCAGGTGGAGAACTGGTCCATGTGGCAAAGCATGCTCAACTGGGCTGCAAAGAACAACACAGACTACTGACCATAGAGGCAGTCTCACCAGAGACCAACAATGACACACAGGATGGATTTTATTCATATGAAAACTGTTAAAGATTCCACTTATAGGTCTGATTCCTTATTGACTCAGCAGGAATCCTCCAAATGTCAGCATTAGTGCAGATGTTTTGGGGTTTGGGTTGGGTCCACAAACAGTATGTATGCAACTCCGACCTGCCTGCATGACACTAACATTAGGCTAACAAAATATTTCTTCTCAGTAACAACCACAATGCTCAGCTGGGAAACAGTGGGGCTCATGCAGTGTTATCAAATATGAGCTTTTCATTTAGACTCATACTGTGTTAGCAAGGATGCTTCGGCATATTGACGTCTTTTTATACTGAAAAGGAAAACAGTGACATGTACTAACACTGCTGTCCAGTGTAAAACTGAGCCCGTCTTTGCTCCGCTCCCTGCTGCATGTTCCCAGCAGCACAGACCATGGGAAAAACAACATAAATAAGATCAGAGGGACGGGATTCTGAATGACGTGCTGGTCTATCGTTTGACTATACAACAATGACCAGCATGCACCACTGCAAAAATATAAAAATGTTAAATAAGTGTGTTTTTCCCTTCATATTTAATATTTCACGTCTGCACACATGCACAGACACCACCCTGAACTCTGTGTCTCATAGAGAGAAGGCAGTTGTTTTTTGTACTTTAGCTGGAGACAGGAATTGGAAGATGTGATTGGCTGAGGGCCGTTACTGGTGAGGCCAGCTCTGGCTAAGACTCGGTCAGCATTAACTTGATCTCTGTAACATAACAGCAGGTCATCCTGTCGCCATCCCCCACACTTTTCTTCTCAGCTGCCGCCAGTGTTGCCGTCAAAGTCTCGCCTCACTGCCAGAGGACTCAGCGTGGCCCGCTGAGAATGTGGCAGCACCATGCTATCTCCAAAGTGCCACATTTAAGTGCAACCTTCCGGCCTCTGCAAGTATGCTGCAGGAAGCTTCACACATGCACGACTGTTACAGCTGTGCATGTATTACTGGTTGCCCATTCCCACGCATGCACGCACTTTTAATCAAGTTCTGCTTTTTTTTTTTTTTTTTTAAAAACAGAAAAGCCTGTCTCTTTTACTTGCCCTTCACATTTGTCATGATTCATTCCATTCAACATTCCTCTGAAAACATTCAACATACGCACAATCACACTCCAACACATAGACAATACCTGGGCTTCTGTGTATAAAACATTTTGACTCCCGCAGAAAGGAACATCCCCAGCACTGTAGTACAACTGAGGAGAATATTAGTTGGGTTGTTCGTGAACAAGACACTCTCACGACTCGTTGAGTAACGCCACTGACGTCTGACGACGTCACATTTTAGTACCCGTTCGGATCGCTTGGAACCCCGGTCGAGCAGGTACTATTTTAATACCTAGTACCAGGTACTAGGACCTAATGGAAAAGCCTAAAAACCGTGGCGAACCATGGCGATTCAATCCAAGATGGTACTAATGGAAATGGGGCTTCTGAGTCACTGAAGCAGACCCCTTCATGGTGTGTGCTGTTGGTGCCTGTTTGAGTGTTTCTAAGGGCTCATCTGAGATAAGTCATGCTTGCTGTTTGGTACAGACCATCCAACAAGTTGTGCTACAGTATTGCCAGGTCACATTTCTCCATTTTATTAGTTTTGCACTTGCATTAATTAGAAGATGTGTGTCTATAAATCTCCTACTCAGTTTCTGCATGCAGCTGCGAACATGATCCTAATGAGCTCACTTCTGGCTCCAAAGAACCATAATGGCTGCAGCTGAAAGAAGCTTCAGAAAGTGTGTGATGCCACAAACACTCTGTCCAGCTCTTATGCTCTCTATAGTGCACGTGTACACACAAACAAGTACTGGCTGTATGTAATGGTGCAGACAGGAAATTAAAAACTAGGAACTAAACAAAAGATAAATGTATAAATGAAGGAACAAACTAGTTTTAAAAGGCATATTAGATTAGCAATCTACATTTGATCACTATCCTCTAGCTTGTTGTTCAGTGACACAACCCAAGCCTGCAGTCACAGACTCTACCAGGTATGTGGTAGATAGGAGGAAGGGCTGGAAACACTATGACCTACAGGCACATCCAATGGTCTCACCACTTTTTGAGGAAATGCAGTAATCGAGGATGCACATGAAGCATGTGGGTGAGACACAGATACAGCCCTGTTAGTAAAGTCCAAGTTTATATCACTGAATTTTGTCAAGATAGCATTCTGTGTGAGGCTACATAATAGTCTGATCCTTTATTATTTCCAACTCCCATTAACTTTGTCAAATGGGAGATATAAATGAGTGTATTCAAGCTGACTTCATGAGCACTTCAGGAAATAAGCAGTGCATCTGCAGGTCCACTTAAATACAAACCAGCGCTCTTCATCACAAACTTGTTTGTGTTTACAGTTATAATTCATGCAGTTGTATTGGACAGCTTATTCTCTTAATGTCCTCACTGACATGTTGGAGGCACATTTTCAGCCTGGCTTCACTGACTGGTTTACTCATCAGCTGTGTTACACTGCTTTCACAGGTCCATTAGCTGAACCTTTTATCTCTGCGGCTCCTTTATGTTAATGTGTAATGTAATAAATAATAAAGCTCATATCTAGCACAGAAGCATTTGATAAACCACTCTCACAAAAACATTACACTAATGATCGATTGTGTGGTTTGTTTCCTCATACAGAAACGCCTCCGCTTGTTACAGGATTCAACCTGGTGTGGTCTTTACATGGAGCAGAGCTGCCAATCCTTGGATTAACTTGCAGCCTCCATGTTTCCCTGAAGACTAAATGTCTAATGAGTGAACTCAATTAGCCCGGCATACAGTTTCACTGGTAAGTCTACACTGAGTGCTAAAGCTTTGCTCTGTTTGTGGAGACGAGCACAAAGGTCATCCACTCTAACAGAGTGCTCCTGTGCAACCGCAGAGCAGTTCAGTTCTGATCAATAACATACCAGCACCTGGGTTTGCCATTTCATTTTTCTAAGAATCTCTACAGCTCCTCCTAATACAGATTTGCAGATTTGAAAAAAAAGCAGCTAATGGTCATCCAATCAAGTAAGGGTCTGCAATTTAGAAACAGCACCACGGCTCTCCAGCTGCTGGAAAATCAGCATGTTTATGGAACCCAGTGTTCAAGTGATTTTAATCCCAGCAAAAATGGTTGCTGACGATTTGATTTTATTATGTGTATACACCGCACCACACTGTTTTAGTAATATACTCAGCTCAGTGCTTGGTCTCGCACACACAAATATCAATTTGGAACTCATCAGCGCATGTCAGCTGTTGCGTCATCTATCATCAGTGGGGTGGATGCTGGGGGCTGTCAGTTTAAAGATTCCTTTTCACTCCCAGGTGAGATTGAAGATATAGGCTTAATTATGGCCAAATATTATTTTCTGCCACAAGGTGATCAGGACAACTGCAGACTAATTTACAACAGTGAATACATTTGAAAATAATAATATAGGTACATCCCAATACAGGTCTATATATGATCATTTCATAGTCCCTGTGGATGCAATGTTATGTTCTCCATTTGCATTTCTTTAATGTGTCAATGTACGCCACCCATATGTAACCCAACATCACCAAAATTTATATGTGACAGCATTTTGTTCGACTCATGCCTAAATACAGAATGAAGAATCGGAAAAAGCGTCACATCTCTACGAGGTAAATGAAGTAAAATCTCAGTAAAAATCTGACCACTCAAAACCTTATGTGCTACAAAAATACACAAATATGGAAAATTTATTCTTTGGTGAGATCCAAATACATAGAAATTAAATCCAGGAAAAAAATGCAGAGCGAGAACTGTGAGCTGTTCCAGGCTAAGTGAGGGGAGAGGAGACATCACACTTCGTTCACCTGTGAGACACAGGACTCGGTTGAGAAGCCACCAAACCAAGGACTGATGCTAAATGGCCACTGAGCCAGCCAAACAGAAAACACAGAGGTCCAAGGGAAGCTGCAACACAGCAGCTAATATTTATCTTAAAACAAGAATTGCCATGTGGTAGCAAACTTAGCGCCATGTGTGGCAGTTATTTGGGCATTTATTTAGAAATTCCGTATGAATGAATGAATGGGGGGTGTCATTCATAACAAAGACTGTACTCCACAATTACCAGTCATGTCTGAGATTACAACTGCAGTACTGTGCTGTAAATATGCTTGAAACACAGGTTATACTTTTGTGCACGCCAATAATTGCACACCATACAGAAACATGGAAAAGCTTCAGAATGAAAAATCAACACAAAAAGTAACTGTTTCAAGACAAACTCAAAAATCCAGTTAACTGACCAGACCTACACTACATGCTGCACACATGATCACTAAGTCCTGTGTTTGCTTTGTGTTTCCACTCCCAACAAACTGCAGCAGCTTTCACATTACCACACCAGGAGAACCAAACCAAACAGGCAAACGCACCAGTTGTTTGGACAATACCACAAAGGTTAATCACAAAAAACACTTTAACCAACGCACAAACCAATGTTTGAATGAATCACCGCAAATACACAGCTGGCTAAGACCTTTTCTGAGTCTGACTGCTGAGCGGCTCTTTTGGAGGAGGAAAGCTGCCATGTCTGCCATGAACTGACTCAGTGCTGTGTTTCTCTCTGATCCACGTACTGAGGACTGGGTATTCTCTCCAGCTGATGTATGGATGTCCAAATATACCTGTGGCCTGGCTAGGTAAAGTCTTTGTATTGGAGACGCACTTACTGTTGTAGTGGTACATGTTAGTGTTCTTGTATCATCACTGACAGCTGCCACACAGCAGTCCACAAGCAATTAGCCAATCTGCTGCTATAAAATATAAGTGTGATATTATCTAAAAGCCCTAAACAGATTTAGTCCTCTGCAAGGTATTGTCTCAATTATTAAACAATGTTCAAAGCAAAGGCTGGAACACACATTAAAATAAAGCAAAAGCCTATGTTTTAAAATCTGTGACAGCCACAAAAAAGGGCCAAAAGTTTAGTAACTGGCGCACGTGTATGTGCTACTGCAAGACTGCAGTTTGCTCTCTTTGGCTCTGTTGTGTATATTTGTTCATGTTCTCTGAAAGTGCTTCAGATTTAGCTCTCTGGACCAGAATACAGTTACTATCAGCTTGAACTTTAAGCACCATGAGAGAACTGTTATTTTGATTTGGTGTTTTCTAAAATAAATTGGACACAAATTATTTCGCAACTGAACTATTTTGTTCTGGGGGAAAAATAAAATTGGACAAAATTTGCAGCCAAATGATGCCAGTTCTGATCTTTGGGTTTACATTGTTTTTAATTCTCCTTCACTGCCAATGAAACAAAGAGCGTTTCACAGTTACTGATTTCCACAAACACGGTCTCTGAATCGCCCTCTACTCAATCGTGTACATTTAGAGAAGATAGAATGAGCATAAATAACACCCAGATAACTTTTTTCATCTGCCCTTTTTAGCCACACCATCACATACACAGAGTTAGTGCAGGGTTGGGTGCTTAAGGGCCATGAATCTCCAAGTCATAATTATTGTGTTATTCTGTGACTGAATGCTCAATGTAATGGAATAACGGTTAAGACGAGCTTCAGGTTCTGCGAGTTACTTTTAATACCACACTGGAATGAACTGAAAACAACAGCACATCAACTTTCTTACAACCTTTTACAACAGTGATGCTTCAGAAACAACATGAAGCTCCTGATTCACTGATTTAGGTTTGTTACAAATAATGAAAGTGCTTTAATTTGAGCCCATTTCAGAAGCACTGACAAGCTGACTGTTAGAGGAAATCACCGGCCACTGCTGCCAGACCTGTCAGAGGTGGGAACTCTCTGCAGAGCGTCAGAGCCTTTGTTTGTGCACTGAAGGTGTCTAAAGTCTGCCAAGAGGGCGGGGCCCTCCTGCTGTTATGGCATGTAAATACATCAATGAGTTACAGGGAGCAAGGACTGATTTTTGACCTAATTCACTCTACATGAACAACGATCAAGGCACACGCATTCAATTGGTTATCAGAGAATATGCTTTCCTGTAATCATTTCAGCTGGAAAAAAATTAGCAGCACGTATTCAAGTGTCTTTCTGCTGGGCTGCCAGATTAACAAAGATAAAGTACCAGCAGAGCAACATTATTGGACACACAAATTCAAAATTATGCTTTTTTGAACTTCTACTGCTAACTCAAACTTTACACACCTCCATCACTGAATGAAGAAAAGAGTAGGATAATATTTCTCACCGCACTATGAGGTGCAGATTTGCCTATAAATGACAGGACTGATATTTAGTTCTACAACTGTTTATTGATTTCTTACTACTGAAAGTCTTCTTTTCCCCTCAGCACATCAGCTAGTCACAGGCACCTGCACTATGAAATGACTTAAAGATACCCCGGGTATCTTTCTGTTATCTGGATCCACTTACCCCAACAATGGCAATCAGGATAACTCTTACATGAAGCTGGTTATGAACTCACTAAGGCACAAGCGTGTTGACATGACAGGCTTGGCGCTGGCAGCGTCTGACCAATTACACAGATTATTGGAAGAGGATTATTACTTAAAGCTGAGCAGCTAAATATATAAAATTTACAACAGTAAATATATTTGAAATTATTAACATAGGTATGTGCAAATACAGATCTACATATGATCCTTTCATAGTCCCGTGGCTGCAATGTTATGTTCTCCATTTGCATTGTTTTAACGTGTTGCATTCAATGTACACCACCCATATAACTCAACATCACCAAAATTTATATGTGACAGAAATCTGTTCAGCTCACCCAAAAAAAAAAAAAAAAAAAAATACAGAATGAAGAATCTGAAAGTGTCAAACAAAGACAATTAGATAAAATGTTAACAACTGACAATGTGTTCCAGGGCATTTTAAAGAGTAACATGAAAGTAATGTAATGAGTAGTGTAATGAATTACTTTCTCCTGGGAGTACTTAAGTAATATAGTGCATTATTTTTGAGAAAAGCGTTATTTTAAATACATTTCTTTTTTAAATAATGACCCCAACACTGATTACGCCAACATGCAGTGGTGAAACGTGTTTTTGTTTCCACCTTTAATCGGACCAGATTTCTTGCTCATTTCGTAAAGCCCTTTGCTTTGGTTGAGGTTGCTGTAGGAGCTTCTTCTCTTGGTATTACATCGTCACAGGACACTGACACCACTCTTGCTGTCAGAGATGGCCAAGCCTAACTCGTTAGTGTGCACAAAGACATGGTGTCGCTATAATATACATATATACACAGATGGATATATATAGATATATATATATATATATATATAGATATATAGATAGAGAGGGAGAGAGACAACTGTATATATACACCCTACTTCATATTAAGATTCTAGATTAAATGTTGCATTAAAAAAAATAGACCTCAGAGTTATACTGTGTACTACGATAAGAAGATGTATTAATTTTATATTAGTTAAAGCTTGTATTTAAAGCTCACTCTGAATATGTCAGCTAATTCTCACGTCAACAGATGGACAAAGTGATCTAAAGGAGGAAGAGTCATAGTGGAAGCACTGGGGTGTCAGATGTGACTGCGTCAGCAGGGAAGAAGAATTCTGAAAGGGACTACAGAAGTCAGGACTAGCTCTGAGTCAATCTGACATTTGCAGCTTTCATATGCAAAAATAACATGGAAATAAATACAAAACACCCCAGAATCCAGCCTCAAAACCGTAAGGAAAAACCCGTTTGCGATTAAGAAAAGTGGAGTACAAGGTAATAACTGGAAGCACAATGAGCTCAGATCAGATCAGTGACAGTGGTACAAACTATCCAGCTAATCCACACCTAACTGCTGTTCACACAGTTAGCATTTGACTGAACTCAAATGGTGCTGTGAAATTTTCACAGACCTCATATGAAAAGCAACCATGTCAATAACCAAATTTCAACCACATCCCCTTCAATGAACTTGCACGCTACAACCTGGACTGAAGCGACACTTTCAAGCCTCTGCTGCAGGGACAAAAGGATGTACAATTATATACAAATGGTAAGAGGTGGTGGGGGTGTACTATTTCAATAGGACTCTAGCTTTTGTCTTGAGTAACACCCTCCTCGGTGAGCTAAACGCTTGCAAACAGCAAAGATGAGATCAACAGCTGTATAGAGTGGTAATAAAGATGCATCAGAAGGATTTACAGCAGCAACGACAACACTTAGCAGCTTCAAAGAATGAATTACACTGGCTACAAGACACAGATTTAGGATCAGACCTTTAGTCAAGAAAGCCCGGGAGCAAAGAAAACATGTCTGACAAGCAATGGACACCAGAAACGATGGCAAACAAAATGTGCAGGTAGCTCCAACACTGTGGATCATTGGATTAACTTCTTGTTAACTTTAAGCTCTATGACAATGATGGTTGAAATGCAGATTTTACGAGGCCGGGGTTTGCTGCATGTTCTTAGAAACCTAAAGTGAGAAAAAGCTTTACAGTCATTTCGGTCCCCATCAAAGGTAAGGCACAGGTTTGAGAGGAAGCACGCCTCCATCGCCATATATGGTCGCGTAGCATGCACAGAAAATGTCATCCATTTCACAAAAACACACACATACACACACAAAAGCCCAGCATCAAAGCCCCTATGGATGTGCTTACCTAGGCTCAGGCAAAATGATTTTCTTGCTCGCCCGGGCCGCTGGAGTAGATTTGCTCTTCTCCATCGCCATCAAGTAACTGACATCAGCGAGCACCGCTTCAAGGTCCGCCATCTTTCGACCCTGGGACGACCAAATCGATTAAATAACCGGGCCGGGAAGGGTGGCTTCTGATTTAGGGGCTTAAAAACAACGTCCTCGGCCAGATGTGACCCACATCAAGGGCCAAGGCGCGCTGTGGGGGCCGGATGAATGGACGACGGCGCTGACCGTCTGCTGGGAAACGGCGGCGTTGTCTGCAGCTCCAAGTCTGTTCAAACTACCATCGTTGTCACGTAAAAGAGGAAACTTACGAGGGAAGACATAGGGTAGGGGTTAGTCGAAATATCTGCAGTAAGCAGGCCCGCTAGATCCACCGTCCTTGCGATTCCATGTAGCGCAAGGGGCGAGAGTAAGGACCTGTGATGTTTCTCACACAGGTAGGTGCGATGCACCACACACGGGCGCTGTCAGGCTCTACAGGTCTCCGGGGACTTGCCTGGTCCTCCTGTGTCCAAACGACTGGTCTGTCTCCAGTGCGGCATGTGCTTCAGGAAGAAGGGAATGAGGGAAGGAGGGGGCAGGGGGGTGTTCCTTAAAATGTAAACACTACTGTCGAAAAAATGTTCTAATCTTAGCGGACTGCCTGCTCCTCTCTGCAACACAAAATCAGCCACGCCGTGAGAAGACAGGCTTAACGATCAGTGCAGAGGGGCTGGTGAGACACTGCTGAACGGGTTAGATGTGGATCATCAAGGTGCCCGTTTGTAGTCTTGTGCTCCTGCAGCAAAACGCTAATCTGTCAGGCGCGACCTGGCATAAATAAAAGCGTGCAAGCCGAGGTTAGAGATAAGCCAGGATTCATGATTTGCATTCCAGAGTATCCACACAGCGCTGCTGTTTGTGCCCCTGTTGCTGCTTTCCTGTGCAGCGTTAAGGCTCAAACCTTCCTTATCGTCTCGTCAATCACGCACAAAAAAAGTCACCGGAAAAGATGCGGTTAAACTGCTGACAGAGGTTTGTCGCCAAATTCTGTCCAGGTGTAAAGGAATTGAATCAAGCGATCACAAACCAAATCCAGCGGTACATAGCTAACTGGTTTCTAGCCGCTGCCACTATAGATATTTGGGTTCGTTCGCTGGTTAGCTACCACGCTAGCTAGCAAAATGAAACCTGCTAGCCACGAGGCTAACTAACCACCAGGATTCAGAGCGGCCAGTCAGACACTCCTATTTTAGGCTATTCCGCTTCAGCAGACATATAAAATCAATCCCGTTGCAAAGACAGTCACTTGCAGGCAGACAAACAGCAGCGATTTTTTCAGCAACGTTAAGCTAACGGCCGAGGCGAGGACACTGGAGACTCGTATTGGGGAAGTCTTGCAGCGTTTCCGCTAAACAGTCTTCGACAGTCCGGTGAAGTCAGAACGAGGATAGAGATGCAAAACAATAACCCATAGCTGCTTCTTCGGTTACCCCGAACGTTAGGGGGACCCTCCCTGCCTAAAGACCCAGCACAGAGTTACTGAGTGTGGGGGTGAGGGTGACGCTGATGATGGAGGAGGGGTAGGGAGCGCTGGCCAGTAGTCTGCTTGGTAAACGCTAACTTTTCTTCCTCGCTGTAAACGCTGGCTGACCGACTGCGCGGCGAGGCAAACTGTCAAATTCTTTAGTCCGTGCAATGTTAAGAAAAAAACAACAGAAACAATATTTATAGTGATGAGGTTAACAGTACGCTGGCGCGCGCCTCAGAGATGTGAAACTGAACGTTCAGATCAGGTCTTCTTGCTCCGCGGCAGCCCCGCGCGCCTCCTGCCTACCAGGTTCTCGGCGTTCGCAGAGCCACTCGGCTGCTTAAACGCTCCAAGCCTCTGAACGAGTCTCCTTCCGCAGCCTCTGACTGAGTGCCAGTCGGTCAAGTCCGCTTGTTTCAATTAAGGTGTTCGTCGCCTCTAGTACGGCACATGTGTGGCTTAAAGCCTCCTCTCTATTTTTTTTTTTTCTTTTGGTGTTTTTTGCTAGCACAGTGGCTCTGTCTGCTTTGTAGTTCGACTTCCTCCCACTGCGGCGGGGAGAGGCTCGTAAAACACGGAGCGGCTCTCTCGGCTGTTGGAACGGAAGCGCGTTATTAGAGGTGCTTAGAGAGGAAGGTGTTGTTTCGCTCTGTTTATTTATGTATTACAAACAAACAAGGCGCAATCCGCGCCTATTCATGCGCGTGCAGCTAACTTAATCAGGGCGCCGAGTCCGCGGTGATTAACGATGCTCACTGAGAACAGCTTGGATTGGCCTGTAGAAAAGAGAGCTCTTTGGTCGGGCCTGCTCTGTTTCCGCTGCACTACATTACCCCGCTGCCCCCCACGCTGCTGCTGTTCGCACTGAATTGGAATAGTCACGAACAGTAGCTTCCGACAGTTCATATTACAGCAGTGTATTTTGCGTCAACGTACGCGTCGAGGGATGCGTGCGTTGCTCAGGTGGAGATGCAGTGCCGTTACCTGGCCGCACATGGTAATACTCTTAGTTCAGTGGACGGGCAAAGAGGCTTTGAGGTAAGGTGGGCGTCAGGAGCAGGGCTGTTTTGGATGAAAACTGCATACAGGGGCCATCATAGGTACCATAAGTCTGAGTGACAAAAAAAAAGACTCACTTAAAATGTGCAGTGAGGGTGGCAGCACAGTGAGCCTCATTAGACCTGTGACATTGTTCTTGTCATGACATAAATCCCCCTCTGATTTATGTCATGGGTTGTGAGGTTAAAGATCAAAATTATAACCTCTGATATTTCTGTACTGGCTCCTATCTCTCTAATTCTCTTAAAGAGGTTAAATTACACCAGAACACCAAAACTCGACTAAAACTCAGTGGCAGCAGGTGTGATGGAGGAACGGATCCAAATTGGAAGTTTTTTGCTTCATATCTTGTCAGTATGTATGGAGGCTGTCAAGAGAGAGGTCCAACAGTGAAAGTCTGCAGTCATCTGAAAAACACAGTGGAGACTGTCATGGTTTGGCGCTGGAGGGCTTGTCAACTTTCAGATTTGCATCCACCATATTATAGCATCTGCAAAATATCTGATCTTTCTTTTTTTCAGCATAAGAGTGGCCCCAAACACTTTTCAAAGCAACGTCAACATTATTGAAGCAGTGTGGGCTCATCCTGGCTGAGAACAGAACAAGAGGCAGAAGAATCCAAAGTAAAGCTTTTTCCTTCAAGAAGGAAACATTCTTGAAGGAAAAAGGAAGGAAACGTTATTTATTATCTATCAATTATCAATCAACTATCAATTATCTATCAATTTATATCTTAAAAGAGATTTTTTTCCCCTTTTTTGGTAAGAATCAGAAAATGGCTTTATCACTTTAAAAACAGATATTTTAATCATTTTTAAATGGCTAAATTCAAATATAATTTAAACCAGGCTATGACTGTCATATTTATTCAATGTATAGACTAATGTCATTGTGATTTTTTTGATTCCTTTTTTTTATCATTTACTTGACAACCACCTTTCCTGTTGGAAGGCGCTCTTAATGCTAAACTATATACAACATGTTTGGAATGTCACGCTGCCATCGAGGCCTCTTTTTAGAGGGTCTTGCTTATTTCAGCAAATTTTGCATGAATTCCAGCAGCACTGTGGTCAAGGTCCCCAGTGGAAACATCTTTGGGAGTTTCCAAACAATGACAAGGTGTATGAGACTGAAGCCAAACAGAGGGGAAAAAGCCCCAGCGTTTTATTTTATTTTCCTCGCTATATAATTCTAATAAATGCAACTGTATTTCTGAGTTTTGCACAATGTCATATGTATAGGCTGAAGGTTGTGTAATTTTCTTGTGTTGAAATGTGGTGAATAAATTAAATGGGCTGTGGTAACCACATAGAAATTTTGAGAGCAGCTGAAAGGACCGTGTTTCACCCCCATGTGCTGGGAGGTGTTGCCTTTTATTCTAAATGAAAATGAATCTTTAAAGCACATTTTGAGCATAAAATCATAACAGTTTCTTCTTCATAGTTCCTTGATAGCTTTCGTGAATTTAAGTTTAAAACTATATTTCAAACATTGGAATACTTACCATTAGTGATTACTGACTTATCAAAACTGATTATTGAATTATCAAAGATAAGACAGCAGCATTTGTCCCTCCATAGTGTAGTGGACACAAATCCCCCCTGGAGTTGTGCCAGGAAGGGGGGATTCTGCCAAATCAAACACACGGGGCTGCCCACAGTCACAAAGGAAAGCAGCTTCTTCTTTAATAAGACAGCAATGTTTGATTAGCACATATCTTAGAAAAAGATATGTGAAAGGACTTGCAAATATTTGTTACAGTTTGGTTCACATTTATTAATCTGGTTGACATCGAGCACTTACATAATAAGCTAAAGACTTGGTTCTAAATGACATTTTTTTCCTCACATTCACCCTTATTAGCAGGTAACCTCTGTACACCGTCATGTGAATTATACAGAGGTGATCGCAATTCAGAGGAAAACACAAGTGTGTGATGTATAAGTGATTTAGTATGTCCATATGATAAGCACATACACTGGTGGAAGTCAGTAAGGTTTAAGAAAAACAGTTTATTTAGCACGGGCAAGCAGCAGGGGTCAAAGGTGAAGGGTCACATGCTCGAAAGGGTTTGGTGTAAGTTATTACTGCTGAATACGGCGGATGGACTGGATCTGAGGGGTCTGGCAGTGAGAGCCAAACTCCCTGAAGTGTTTGTACTCCCCACAGTGACGATCGCACTCCATGATATATTGGTATCCACGATAACCAGGATACTGGTAGCAGACAAATCTGTTGAGAATTGACAGACGTGGAAATGCAAATGTTGTGAAATGTTGCAAAGCATATTGTGAAAATCTGAGTAGGGTTATTTTTTGAACTGCTGAGAGGATGAGGAGGGGGAAATAAGGAGGCAAATAAGCAGCTGGGGACACTCACGCTCCAGAATGGATCCTTAGAGAGCCAACTTCATTGTTGCACCAACCCATGGCCTGGAGGGAGGGGTAATCGTCGCTGAGCTCACCCTTACGGCCCAGGAAGTTCTCACGCTCATAGATAGTCATACGACACTCTCTGTGGTTCTGGAGGTGGGGGAGGTAAAGAAAGAATACATTTGAGTAGTTTTTCAGGTCAGGCCAGTCTACATTATTGATTTGTCCGTCACAGCAGCATTCGCTCACAATGGAGGTTTTTCAGTGGAAAAAAAAGCTGAGAGATAACTTACAGCACAGGCAATGGGTCTGAAGGAGGTCAGTCTCTCAATGTGATAGGCATTGCTACCTCCAAAAGCATCAGGCTGGGGGTACTCTCCCCGCTCCAGGACAAACTGCTGTCCCTGATAGGAGGCATGCTCATAACCCACCCAGCTGGAAGGAAGCATAGAAAAAAAGAGATTATTCCATCATCCCAAAAGTCCTTAAATCCACTTATACAGAGGTTAATAACATCCTGTCATGTTAACCGTATGTCACTTAATGATGGTTTTCTGCTGCATGTCTATCTGTGCGCACATATCTGTTTACTCACGCTCCACTCTCCACCCTGAGGGAGCGAACGGTCTCAAAGCCAAACTCCATCACATTGCAGCACTCAGAGGTGAACTCATGGCGGCGTCCCTGGAAGCATTCCTCATCGAAGACAATGATCTAATGGGAAAAAGGACATGCAGCTGATGGCTGTACACACCATCCACTTAAACTTGATGTGTGATGTCTGAAATCACTTCAGCAGCTCACCTCAAACATATAAAACTACATTAGCTAAGCTAATCACTCTGAACTGGGAGATAAACCACGTTTAACAAGCCCTAATGCACAACTGTGTGATATTCCAATCCCAATGAAGTCTTTATAGCGTCCTAATGTGGTGTGACTTCATTGGGCACTCTCCCTGATGCTCAACTGTATGAGGTGTTTTACAACAAGCAGCTCCTGGTCACATCTGAGGGAAAATTCAAAGGTGCTGATGAATAAAGCTGCTCTTCCATCTGCAGACTCACCTTCCAGTGGCCGGAGAACTTGGTGCAATGGTGAGTCATCTTGTCTGGAAGGAAGAAAGAATTTTATCCACGAGTGCTAACAATGAATAGACAGCAGTGACAACAGGGAAGCCACACACTCTGAGAGGTAAGCAGTCATTTTATTCTGATGCAGAAACTAGCCAGAAGCTAACCAGTAAAGACAGATGTGTGAACCAGAAATCCAAAAAGTGAAGAGCAGGAGATCGGTTCTATTGCCAGACCTATGAAAAAACAAGTCTGTGTCGCAGGTACAGTGTGTACTTTACACATAATGGGCAGGATACTGAAAGCAGCCTGAACTTGTAATTGCTAGATGGAAAGCACCAGTGTCTATTTATAGTTTGGATACCAAACAGAAGAGGGTCACAGAGGCCACAGGCTTCATTTGGCTACTCTAACTTTTGTCTCTCTCTTTCTAGTTTTTCTGCCCATTTCTAAGATTGTTCCATCATCACCACTGTTCATCGCAGCCACTGGGTGCAGTGATTTCAGCCTGGATGGTGTGTGTTTGGAGTGGGAGTAGATATGGATGTGTGAATATGGGGGATGCTATACCCTGGCTGTGGTACCCTGGCTGACCGTGCTGGATGGCTGTGGCGGCTGGGCGAGGGACAGGAACTCACCTTGCTTGATGCCCTTGGGTTGTCCTGCCGTGAGAGTGAGAGGAGCCACACGCCCCCACCCTTTTAAAGCCTCCCCTGGCAGGGGTCCATGCTGAAAGCCCCGGCTCAGCAGCAGGGAGGGGCTTTTCTTTGTCCCTACCTGACAAAAGCATCGTTAATCTATGGAGGGCCAGAAGTGCAGACACCACATTATCACTGGGGGCAGTGGACACAGAGACCAGGAATATAAGAAATGAAACATAGAGTGCAAGCTGAGAAAATACTGAGAGCCAACGGCATCAGAGAGGGAAGAGAAAAAAGCTGGAGCTGGAAGCTCTTTAACTCTTTATTTCAATTTATGTCTGCAAGTAAAGACCAGTCATTTTCTCAGTTAACTGGTGCTTCATTTTTGCCATTAAATGTGTGAAATTTGCAAATACAATAATGACCTGTCATACCATTAGAATTTGTTGATGATGTGAGACCAACAAACACAGACAGAATAAGCTCTGTGTGCATGCCTGCTCATGTTGGTAATAGCAGTGAAGCGTTGATGGTGACTCAGAGGATGTTTTTTTTTCCACAATATGTTTGAAAATAGTAGAACAGAAAAAAAGTTAAGAGAATCGCAAGATCCGATTTTAGTATGGGACATAAAGACCTTAATTTGTTATATCTATTAAAAAAGGTTGGTACCAGAGTTAAAGCACTAATTGCGCCAAATATGATTTTTTTTTTGCAATGTAGTGTCAGAAAATAGGAAGAGTACTAGATGGCTCTGTCTGATATATAGCTTATTTAGCCTAAAGCTAAGTCTTAAGGCAAAAGACCTCAAGTTTTTAAAACGGTTGTAACAAAGGATTTTTATTTGCAAGATCATTACTTGGAATCTGTTCTCAGTCGCTTTGATGTCACTTTCAGGTGAAAAAGAAAAAAAAAAAAAAAGCAACGTCATGCATGTGTCAAGGCAGATTTTCAGTGCAGATAGTATTCTTATGAAAGCTTCCAATGTGTGCAGTGAGAAATCTAACCAGTGCAGAGGAAGTCCTTCATCCAATTATGGCAAACACTAATACTTACACCAGAATGCTTTCTAACATGAAACACGTCTCCACATCTCAAATCTGATCATTTGAAGTGTTCTAGCAAGAATATTTTACGAAATGTTCAACAGTTTAATGAAAAAATGTAAAAAAGCCCTCAATAGTAAAAACAGGTTTAACCTGCATGCTGTAGTGTAATACACTAGCTAGGACTTGTGTGTTAGTGTGTGTGTGTGTGTGTGTGTGTGTGTGTGTGTGTGTTTAAGTGCTTACATAATCAACCACATGTAAACAGGAGCGCAGAGGCACTCGTCCTTATTTCCAGTGAGCCTAAAGGAATTTCAGCTTATCTAAAACTTTTAGACATAATTCACTGCCTCAGATCTTCATATACAAGCCTTGCTTAATCAAAGTTCATTTCTCTGAAATCAAAACAGAAATTGTAGTTCAGAAAGACCAAAAGTCTCAATGAACGTTCAATCATCCAGATCCAGCAAATCCCAAAAAGTTGATCCCGTTCATCTGGATGTATCAGTGGGGAAATGTTTCATCTCTCATCCAAGTGACTTTTTCCCCCATCCTTATAAACAGTGCTTTTGTATAATAACTGAAACTAGCACCATGGACTAACAATGGGCTGTGAGGTCAGTTTCATGATCATTAAGGTTGGGGAACCCTGCAGTCAGTTGAGAATGAAGAAGTCACTTATAAGAGTGACAAAACATTTTTCCCACTGAAAACACTACGTCCAGATGAACAGAATCAACTTTTTGAACAGAGACCAAAATGTTTCCTGCCTGAAAAGAGTCACATTTCAAAAATATCAAACAGGTTTCCTCATCAGATTTTTTTTTTCTACACAACACAAGAAAAAAACTGATCAGATTCATCTTACATTAGAAGGACACTGTTCACTTACCAGGGGAATTGTGTAATCAGCCATGATAATGATGAACCCCTCTGAAAGACAGACTAAATATTTTCTTCTTGAGAAAGCCGGGGAGGACTCCTGAGACCCCTGGCAGTCATCAGAAAATGGACATTAGAGAATGAAAGAGCCAAGGGCTGGTCAAAATCAATAGGTTCCTTTCATTTGGCAGGACATTTTGTGGCAGTGTCAGAAGATAAAAATGACAGTGGTCAATGCATTTAAAAGGCCATGTGTGTTTTCTGCCTAAAAGTGTAAAGCAGTGACAACCACTCATCTAATCTTCTTCAGACCTCGCAAGTATCATCATCAAAATCATTATCATCATAAAATGAAGTCACAGATATAAGCTCTTGCTCTCTTTTATTTCCTCCTAATGATGTCAGCAGCACTAACATTAGCTATCATTAGTGAGGAACGCTCACACAATAATTTGTTCTAACTATTAAAGGAACGAATCTCTTTGGTTACAATATTTAAATTAAAGTGTGCTATGCTATGTTGTCAGCTTCACTGGCAAAAGGTACAGGTGTAACACACAGGTACACATACCTGTTAGTAGTAAGAGACTAATAAAATACTAGAATTTCACTCAAGCTTCATGTGTGTGCCATAACACACAGCAAGCCTGAAGTAGTGAAAGTTTCTGCTCCTTACTTCTGCATTTGAAACTTCTGCATTGTGGATCTATAAAGATGCACTTGCTTTTGGTGAAGTCTTTAACATTATTTTTCCCATTTGATGCTAACATGTTTAAAGTCAGCCCTACCAAGTAGGATCATGTCCATTTAGTGACATGTTCGTTTATTACCCCAAACACATTTATTTCAACTAAACTCCACATACTCCATCCTGCTGTCTGAATACTCACTAATGTCAGTCTCCTGTTGTCTTTATCAGTTACTTTGCTAAAAACGCTGGTGACTTTTCTTTCTTACAAATGAAACCATGTCTGTGTAGCATTCTGAAATATCAGGAAAAAGTCTGACTAAGATTAAAAAATCCCTTTCTCAGGAAAGACCTGACCAAGAGGGCAGCAGAAATGACAACAAATACAATCACAGCATGGAAGCCACCCAGATTACACTGCAGGATTAGTTCACATATCAAACGCAATTTAATCCTGCTTCCATCGTGGAAATGATCTCAGCTGAAGTGATATAATCCACACATAATCCATTCGCCATAATCCCATAATTATTATCACCAACAATGACCTTTATTCAACCTCTGAAGATGACCAGGAGGAATTCTCATGCACGGCTGTGTGGCAGTGCTTTTTTGTCTAGATTACCCACCAGTCAAGAACTACTCAATATTATCCCAGCAAATTTAAAGGAAGTGAACATGCTGCATATGCCCCCTTTATCTTTTAAATGTACCGGCTGTAATAATAATAATAATAATAATAATAATAATAATGGATTGCATTTATATAGCGCTTTTCAAGGCACCCAAAGCGCTTTACAATACCACTATTCATTCACTCTCACATTCATACACTGGTGGAGGCAGCTACAGTTGTAGCCACAGCTGCCCTGGGGCAGACTGACAGAAGCGAGGCTGCCATATCGCGCCATCGGCCCCATCGGCCAACACCAGTAGGCGGTAGGGTAAAGTGTCTTGTCCAAGGACACAACGACCAGGACAGAGAGCCCAGGGATCGAACCGGCGACCTTCCGGTTACAGATGCGATTCCCAACCCCCTGAGCCACGGTCACCCCTACAGTAATGACAGTACTGTAGTTCATGGACAAAATGTAAAGCGTAAGGTTGGGGTGAGGCTAGTAAAACCCAGGCTTCTACCCTACTTGGCTCATCCCATTGCACTGATTTACATTTACAATGCCCATACTCTCTTTGACAAACACCTGCTTTACACGGGCACTGGATTCATAATAAAAGTGTAAAATTGCTGTCAAAGCCCAAATTTATCAGCAGGTTCTCCACAAAAACATCTTAACATGGACACTGCAGAGAGAAACTGTGACAGAGAAAGGAAGATGTCTGGACATTCAGAGTGTTTGTTACACATGAGAAGCTACAGAAACAGCGCGCACAGAACAAAAACTGTTCTGGCTCTTTCCTTACCTATATAAGGTAAGTCTTATTGTCTTTGGTTTCTGGTACAAGAATTAAAGATTTAATATCTGGCTAAACAAACAGGATGCTGGTTTTGGAAAATGTCAGATGCCAAACCTTATGTTGATTGGAAAGATGCTTTTGCGATATGAATGTGTTTATCATCTGTTAAGTAGTTGGCTAACACTAGCCAGAACTAGAAGTAGATATCAGTAGTAAGTGTTAGTGCAGTGCCAAAGCATTTAGTGGAACAGCTCTGGTGAACCTGAATGTCAGTGGGAGAAAGAGAATCTCCAGTAACTCAATTATCTCAAAGTTTAATAATGTTTAAACAGCAAAATGTCCAAAAAACCAAAACACTTCATTTGAAATGCTGTTTGATTCTTTGTATGGAGAACACATAGAAGATCAACATGAACGAATAGATCACTGCCTTTTTTTTGTTTTCTGTCTGTTTCTGTTGTGGTGATTCTCCAAAATCAAGAAATGGCAGTGAGTTAAAGTAGAAAGTCTGAGTTAAAGAATATGTTGTATTTGTGTGTGTGCCTTTTCTGTGTAGGTGACAGAGAGTGTGGATTACCTCTTTGTGTCCTGTGGACCTTTGCATTCCTCAACTCTACATGCGACTACAGCTCACAGGCCTACCAGCCCAACACACAGCAAAGAATGCTGTGTCAGTGGTTTCCTTTGACAGCAAAATGCTTACAGGCAGGCCCGAGGGGCCAGCAGTGTTTCCAGGCTATGCGATGACCTGCTGGCTTTGGTCCAGGCCAACAGTGATGACGAGAGGTTTTCTATTGTGCTGTGAGCCTCTACGTTTGGCCTTTGCCAGAGTATAAAAGCTTGGGTTGAGCGTTGAAGGGACCAGCACGAGCTAGCCTCCCTCATACGGCACTGCAAGCTATACTGACGCAGGTAAGCACACACAGACGCAGACATACAGGCCAGAGCATCCATCATGGTACAGTAGGACACCCACACATCCAGAGCCAGGGCCCACTCCCTGCCCACCGCTCCCAGCTTAAACTCCACCGTCCCGGGGAAAGGCCAAAACAACACCCAAATGAACCTCCAACATAAACTTCAGACTTGTGCTACTAGTCCAAAACCCTCCAAACACTTCTGCCTACCAACCCTCTGTCTATGTTGACACCTTGCCTGGGCCACATTTAACCTCACTTCTCCTTCCCTTTCACTTTCTCCTCTGAAACCCTGTCACTTCAATTTACACCTCTATTTCTGTTCATCCCCTTGTCTTCCTCCATCTCTCACCCAGACTCTCCTGAAGCCCCTCACCATGTCTCAGACTGCCAAGTCCGCCTCCAGCCAGGGCACTGATGCCAAGGACAAGGGAGCCCCAGCTCCAGCTGCCTCCAGCAAGGCCACCAAGACTGGCGAGCCTGGCATGGGATCCTTCAGAGTGAGTCATTGCAGAGACAGAATGTGTGCATTTTATTTTTTCCTAAAGGGCAAAGAAAGTAGACTGCATGTTGTCCCATGTGTTTCATCTAGCAGGGCAGTTATATGTTTATTTACTGAAGGTTTGAATTAGACATTAGAATTTCAGATACTATGGAGGTGAATGATAAAGAACAGCAAGAAACTTGGTTAAAAGACCAAAAATAACCACTTTGAATTTAGATACTGATGCTTTGAGCAGTACTTTTTTTTTAAATCCAAAATGTATTGAGGCTATTCTTTCTGATGTGAGTACCTATGTACTTTAGACTCTTTCTGTGAAAGCCACCGCATCACAGGGCTTAAGAAATGTCTCTGAGATGGAGCAAAAATTAAATGACCTCATATACTATAGTCTAGTGAAAAATAATGTATATTTGTAAGCTCATAATCTTTAATACTGGCATCATTTTACACGTAGCCACGTTAAAAGTGACATGTTTCTAAAGTATAAGGTTGTTTTGGAAATCTAAGTGATTAGTAAGTTCAGTCAGTGCTGAGGACTTTAAAGGGGAAATTACAGTTTAAGAAGTTGCCTTTTTTTTCATGCTCCATCCAAAAATGATTCCAAATCCAAAATTTGTTTTAAACCTTCCACATGAACTAAAGCTATAAACATAGTGTAAAGAAACAGCTATGACTCTATGTGTCCTCTGTGCAGCTCATGCTGTTCGACCAGGAGAACTTCCAGGGCAGGATGATGGAGGTCCAGAATGAGTGTATGAACGTGTGTGACCGTGGCATGGATAGAGTGCGTAGTATCATTGTGGAGTGTGGCCCGTAAGTGAATACACACACACACACACACTTGATTTAAGCAGCTGCCTGCATATCTTCTCTATTCATGTATATGTCACTTTTATCTTTCTTCCAATTCTTCTCCTGTGCCTCCCCACTTAACCCTTTTGCCCCCCCCAATCCTGTCCATGGTGTCCCCCGTTCTCCAGCTTTGTTGCCTTTGAGCAGACTAACTTCCGTGGGGAGATGTTCATCCTGGAGAAGGGAGAGTATCCTCGCTGGGATACCTGGAGCAACTCCTACCGCAGCGACTGCCTCATGTCCCTCAGGCCCATCCGAATGGTAAAATGAGCTGTTTTCTTCGTTTGTTTTTTCATAAAATGGGAGAATATAGTGATTCTAAATTCTCAGACCCTACGTTTTGACTGACTAACAGTCCAGAGCTAAACTTACAGCAAAGAAAAGCAGCAAATCAGCAAATATGACGAACTGGAACCAGGAAAAAGTTTGACATATATGCTTGAAAAAGCACTGAAAAGGTTAAGTGACTATCAACACAGTTCCTAAAGAAAAAAAATCAACAATATTTTTCACATGCTGATACTATAGCATATCACATCATCAGCATGACATTAGTAGGCTTTGGCCCCTAATTTAGCACAAAATCCATTCATGGATTCCACTAACTGCTCATGGAAGCAGTTCAACATTGCCACCCACAGACAATTTCTTACAAAATGCAATCAATGAAAAAGCAGAGAATGCACATGTAATGTATGTTGTATAGAGACTACATTTTATTCTTCCTTTCCTACCTGCAGGACAGCATGGAGCACAAGATCTGCCTGTATGAGCTCTCTGACTTCAAGGGCAACAAGATGGAGATCCAGGAGGACGATGTGCCCACACTCTGGGCGCATGGCTTCTGCGACAGAGTGGGCAGCGTGAGGGTGCCAGGAGGAGCGTGAGTAGACACGTTTAGTACTTGTGCTCTCTCACAAAACAAAACACAAATTAGCAGAGTATCACAAATATCATCAACATGCAGGCCTGTGTTAAGGCCTGTGAACACACTGTGGAAGTCAATTTTGTAGTACGTCATATTACTATAATAAAAAGTACATTTTCCATATATAAAATGGACTGCCAACATGGTTTCAGACACACCTAAGAGGATTCCACAGACTTGTTGGATTATACTACAAATAACAAGTGGGATGAGATGTCATTAAAAGGCTTGTCCTTTTGTCTACAAATCTTTTTTTTAGCCAGAAAATTTGCTTCATTTCATTATGTCCTCTAGGTCACCAATACAAATCTGTTCATTTGTATTGCTGACCGAAAGCCTCCAGAACAGCTTCAGTGCCTTTATCATACACCTTGAAAGCCTTTACACTCTGGATTAGATAAATGCCATCCTGACCAGAACATTCACAAATCTAATTCTTCATTATTGGAGTTGGTAATGCTCCCATAAATCCACTTCAGGGGAACTCAGAATCTCCTAGTTACCACTGCAACCCCTTGAAGGACTTCCAGAACATTCTGTCAGACAACTAAAACGTTGTAAAAGAACCCCAGGTTCTCCTAAAAAGAAACTCAGAATCATTTAAGAGATCCCTGGAAGGAGAACCAGGAACCTCACTGACGACTAACTGAACCTCCTTAACCGAACTCTTCAAGCTCCTAAATGTCCACTTAACCCTTAACTTAAGCATTTCTAGAACTCCCTTATGGACTCATCAGAAAACCTCATTAAGACTTGGTATCTCCAATGTCCTCCAGACCTCCTAATTCACTTCTGGTGTCTCCTAGGTGATCAGTAGAATCTTTTCACCACAAGAACTTCAACAGTAAACATTAAACTTCTTAGGACTTAGCATTATAACGGTCTTATTCTCTATTATATTATATCTTATATTCTCTATCATAACCCTATAATTTCATATACCATTTTTTTTTTATTTGTATGGATATCAGCCAGTAGTACACTACATGGACATCCTATAATAAACACACAACCATGACCTTTACCTTATCATGTCTCTCTCAGGTGGGTGGGTTACCAGTACCCTGGATACAGAGGCTACCAGTACCTGTTTGAGTGCGGTGACTACAGACACTACAATGACTTCTGCGCCTTCCAGCCCCAGATCCAGTCCATGCGCCGCATCAGGGACATGCAGTTCCACCAGAGAGGATGCTTCACCTTCACCTCCGCCAGCAAGTGAATGACATCTGCTGGCTGCCCGGTGCTGTTGCAGCCATGCAGCCCTCTCAGCTTTTTATCTCTCCAAACAAGCCCTTTCTCCAGTCTCCAGTGCTTTCCTTTATCTCCACATCATCGCTCCATCCCAGAGGAAAGACAGAATGAGAGCAAACACACTGGACAACATTAAGTGACTTTTTATGGTGCTAAAAATAAACATGTTGAGAAAAACCTAACCCTTCCTGCCTATACTATCTTTATTCATTTTTCAGAAAAATGTTCGGATGATGTTGTAACAGAAATATATGAAGCGTAGGCAATTTTGATATGCTAGATTTAACACTGCAATTGAGGGTCCTGTTTGGAGATGGACCATCCGATATTACGTATCGGTATCGGTCCGATACTGACCTAAATTACTGGATCGGATATCGGAGAGAAATAAAAAATGTAATCCGATCCATTAAATATCACAAAAGCAGCTCACAAAACTTGCGACATGGCGTAACTCGGCTCATAACAGTAGCACGTTGGAGCAGTATGTCACGTGATAGAGCAGCTGTGGCCTGCAAGACCTGTCAGCGGTCTGGTTGAGCATTTGGAGCCTGGCATTTTATCTCGGAGGAAGTTATCCCAGAGAGAAGTAAAGCAAGTTCATCTCTGAATGTTCGTAAAGCATTCCAGCTTTAAGCTTAACAACCGATATATGGAGCAACTGCCTCTTCTCTCCCCTCCCTCTCCTGCTGCTACTTCAATCCAACATGAAACTGATTAATGATCAGCTGATCGGCTTTTCTGTCGTTAGTCCATCTCTCTTCTTTGTTTATCGCCCACTTCGCGCCAGAAAGAGGAAACCAGCGGCTGAACAACAGCTTGATAATCTGTTGTTAGAATTTATTTAATATTACTTTCTACACCAGGATCCTTTTCTAGGCAGCTGACGGCTGGTAACTGTGCAGGGACGGATCTAGCAAAGTTTAGCCAGGTGGGCCAATAGGGCATTAACAGGGAAAAGGGGGCACAAAGACATACTTTTCTTTCTTATTCTCATTTAAAATATCTAGCTTTTAATAAATAATTATCTGATAATCATTATTACACCCAAAGTTTTAATCTGATGTAAAATGTATAGAAGTCCATTACTGTATATAGTAACTATTAAGTCTAGTAAGCTATAGTACTTTTTCCTTTGGGAAGGTACCATCTGTGCAGTCTGCAATTCTGTTGAAGAAAGATGTTGAATCTATTTAATTATCCTTGAAAAATAATTGATTTCTGTGCATTTTTTTCCACCCTGCATCAAATTAAAGTTGATTATGTCGATTAAGCATCATGAGGTGGGGGGTGGTTCCCTATTTTTTTTTTTTTTTTTTTTTTGCTGGGAGTTTGCAACCCTATTAGTTAGGTTGCTTACTCTTTAAAATACCAGAATAGGGAGGATGGAGAAGGTTTAAGTTTATTAGATTGATTAGTATTGCTGAACTATGAAATATTTTGGGTGCAGTGTATTTTTTGCATACAGGTATAACAGAATAGCTTTAGTGTTTGTTTGTTTTTAAACTTGAGTATGAACTTATACAAAATGCAGCAAGATATTAAAAAAACAGTTTTATTGATTAAAAAACACTATATCGGATTCATATCGGTATCGGCCGATATCCAGATTTATGATATCGGTATCGATATCGGACATAAAAAAGTGGTATCATGCCATCTCTAGTCCTGTTATATAGTTGCACTATTTTTAGATTTCTTTTATTGGCATGGCTTTTTAAATTTTTAAAAAAAGACTCGACAGTATTCAGTTTATTCTCTAATCTTAAAATACAAGAATAGATATAAATGCAGTATAGAAGAAGTGGTAATTGAATTTTACACAAATTAATACCAGGAATACGGATAATTAAAAATAAAGTAACTAGAAGATATTCTTCATAGTAAATAAAGCAATGGGTTTACAAAATAGCTTGCACTGACTTTCAGAGTCAGAATCACCTTTACTGTCATTGCACAGTGTGATAAAAACTGCAGCACAACGAAATTGTCTTGTGCGTCCTTTACATCAGCACCCACATTCACACAGATCTATTTACACAAAAGTTCAGTTTTGTAATGATACTGGGCAAATAAAACTGTTTTGCAACCTGGTGAACGGTAAAATCGAATTAGTTCCCAGAATGTGTTTTATCCTGAACAATATTGTTTGCAGAGGCAGCCGGTCATGAAAAGAACACCCAGTGAGGGCAGAGGGAGTCCAATTATATCTTTCAGCAGTTCTTGTTACTCGTTTGAGGGATTTCTTGTGGTTCTCTGTGCAGTCAACGTACCATGCTGTTATAGAGGTTTTGCACATGATGTCATGTGCATGTCGCTTAAGAGCTGTCCGCCATACTGGACATAACGATCACATCCAATCGCTCATAGGTACTTTATATAGAAATTATCATTACTTTTTCCCTGCTTACAATGGCTGTATTCTGCTTTGTGGTTGGGTGCACACAGCAGAATACAGTTTCAATTTAAAAATTGTTACAAAAGCTTTAAAATTAATATGGTGTAACACGCAATATCACCCTTTAGACTCCCACGTGTTTGTTGAAAGTATCACTTCAATGTAAAATCGGACCGCTGCTGTTAGCCTTCAGCAAGTTGTATGATTTAATCAGTCTAGTATATCTGTAATCTGAAATCTCCATATTTTAATGCAACTTCTGGAGGCTTAATGCAGATTTTTTGCTACGTAAAACAAACTGCGGTTTGCATTAATTCAGTGATTACAAGGCCCAGTTCAAAAGACTCTGGTAAATAAAAAGGAAAAAGGGAATCCTTGCACCTGGCAATGCCTAGAAGCAGCAGGTATGCCCCAGTTGAAACTGGGGTAAAGTGGTCACATGTTTTGAATCACACTTCGGAGCAGTGTTTCAAAACCTCTGTGCTTCTGAAGCTCGATACAGTATCGAAACGTCTGTTTCAACCTTCCCATCCCTACAAATGAGTTAAATCTGCGACATATAAAATATAAAGCACCATGTGACTGAGTAGTCATGGCCCAAATGAAGCTTTCTGAAGCATGTATTGAAAAAGGGTTCATTACTTGAAGCTCGTCAACATAGTCCTATATTTGGTGTCTTCTTGTAGCTAAAAGCAAAAGCTGTGTGAAGAGCAGCTTGAAATGAACTGCTTCATTATGATTGCCCATTCTACAGAGCTCAGTTGACAGCATCTGTGTGATATCAGGCTACCAAGGTGGTGCTTTGAACATCTTTTTGTGTTTTTTTGTGTTTCTACAATGGTGTGGTCTCCCATTGTTTGACTCCTTGACAGCACAGTCTTATAATACATTGGGAGTATGCTTGTGCTGTGAGGTCCTCTTTCACCTTTCTTTTGGAACTATCCACTTGTCATCCAGATCTCTCATGTCTGTTTTCAACTCTTTAGGTGCCTCACTACCCTCCAGCCTAGTGGAGTGAAATCTGAGTCTGTAAGTCTCCGTACGTATTTGAAATTTTTCAAGGACAGCTTTCTTGACCTTTACATAATCCATAATCTGACCAATGTCTATGGCTACAAAAGCAGCTCATGCCTCACCAGTGAGAAGGGGAGCACATGGTAGTCTTCCAGTGGCTACTGACATCCACTTGGAATCCTTTCAAAAGTTCTTAGGGAATGTTCACTGTCTTCATCCTCATTATAAGGCTGCATTTTAGGACCTTTCCAAACAGACTGTCTCGTTAAACTGGAAGACTGTAGTGCTGCTGTAGTGGCTTTGATGAAATTAGGTTCTGTCTGAGTCAGTGCAGGATGCTCCAAAGTTGGACTAAGATGTATTTCGGTTCCAAATGCAGCTGGTGCTCTCTGCGTTCTGATGGCACTTCCTGCTGGAGCTGAGTGAACTGTGCTGAATCTTTTTTACCAACGCTCTTCTGCCATTGCTTATCCAGTTCCCATCATGCCTTTCTGTCATTTTGCTTCCTTATAAAGCCACGCAGGAGGTTAGAAAGTTAAGTAAGGTTTATGTGGTTCAATGGCTGGCTCTTGCTCTACAGTCTCTAGCTGACTGACATCTGGAGGCTCATCCCTCACAGAATCTATTGGCACTTGGTGCTTTTTTGTCTAGCCCCTTTCTGCATTACTGTCACCATTGCCACCATATGTAAAGTAGTCTGACTCCAGTGTCAAGGAAGTTGGCAGGTAAACATACTCAGCAAACATTTTGATAGTGATGGCCAAATAAAGGTTTCTGAAGCATTGACACTTGTATTAAAAAACAGGTAAGAAACACCCCTCCACTTGGTTTACCCTAGTGATATCAGACATGACATCATCAGTACTTGAAAAGCCAGGAAATTCTGGGCGGGCACTTTTCTACAACTGACCTACATGAAGACTCAGAGCAAATGAGCTAAATCTGCAACATGATAAAATATAAAGAACTATCCATCCATCCATCTATCCATCTTCTTCCGCTTTATCCGGGGCTGGGTCGCGGGGGCAGCAGCCTAAGCCTAAGTCTATTTGACTGAATTTTTGATTTAATCTGCTGTATATTTGATTTTGACAGCAACGTAATGCTTAAACAAACAAAGTCGGGATAGTAACCATAGCAATGTTACTTTGGCAATAGTGCTTAATGTGTAAAACGTTCACATTTCTGAGACAAGTGGAGAGTGTACCAGCTGCTCATCCACTTTGTCTTTGTCTGGTTTCTTTGTTGCAAATGTGAAACACTTGGGTTTACGTCATTTAATACATTAACATGCTACAGAGGTGTGCATTAAACAAAGTATTGCATTTTTTATAACCTAATTATTTGAATTACTCGATGAATCATTGCCGCCCTACCTGCCATGGTTGTGTCATCTGCAGTGTTGGGCAAGTAACTTTGAAAATGTAATTAATTATAGTTACTAGTTACTTCTTCAAAAAAGTAACTGAGTTAGTAACTGAGTTACAAGATTCTAAAAGTAATTAATTACTTGAAAGGTAACTATTGCGTTACTTTAAAAAAAACCCTCTGGGGTCCAGGGTATAATTGGCCATTTTTGACTACTTTTGATGTTTCCTCTACATTTGACCTTTAAAAAGTATTTGCTTTGCCTTGTTTGGTATCATCCTTTTCAGCACAACCTCACGTGTCTGAATTTACAGTTATGTTTTCATTTTGACATACTGTATTAACACAATTGATCTAAAATCAGACAAAAACATAAAATCTGAGTAGAAAAAGTTATATTTTTTTTACTGTAACAACCACAAACATGTTTAATGAATCATATTTCATAACTTTAAATGCAAATATAAATTGCCAGTTTTAAAGTCATATGCACAAGTTTTGCAAACAACAAAGTTATTTGCATCCATTTACCTTTTACCCTTTCTTAAATAACCATTTCAAACTATTTACATAACAATCAGCTGTTCTGCATTCAATAAGATGTCACACAAATTATTTGTGCCACTCCAAATATTTCTGTCCACTATAAAGGAGAACATCACAGCCTGATGCCTGCAGGTCTGACAGCAGCAGGTGTGTCACTCCTGTTTTTTACCTGGAGACAGCAGTCGCCTCATTGTTCTGACACACAACACAAAACTATCCACAACACTACACACTAACTACACAAGACAACACATTAACTACACACTCAAAACACGCTAAACATCACAAATCTCTCAAAACTCGATTTCTCTCTTTTTCTGCTGTCTTTCTTTCTCTCTCTCCCTCTCTCTGTTGCTGTCACTCCTAAAACTTCCCCCTCTTACATGGTCGACATGGTGCATTTTTCCACCAAGTGGGCAGTTTTTTTGTTTTGTTGTTTAGACCTCCATGGTCATCCAGGGCCTCCTGTCCCGGTCCCGATATGCAAACCAGGGAAAGATGAAACAAAACCAGATAATTATAGACCAATAGCACTGACTTCTAAAATATGCTAAATAATAGAGAGAATGATTAATGATATATTGGTGTAGAAATACCAGACATTTTAATTGAGATTAAATATGATGGGACTGACAATTAAATTCGTATGGATACCAGCACATTATGGTGTTATTGGCAATGAGGTGACAGATAAAATTGCAAAGAAGGCTGCTAAAGGAGATCCAGTTGATTTAAATATCAGTATTAGTAAAGCTGAAATGAAGAGCATGTAAAACAGAAAATGAGGGAAAGATGGCAACAGCAGTGAGAGGAGGAGGGAGACAGGGAACATGAGAGCACAGGGAGAACCAGGAGAGAAGAGACAATTATATCTCGATTCAGATTTGGACACGCTGGGTTAAACAGCTCACTATTCATTATAGGGAAACATCAAACAGGGAAATGTAGTCACTGTGGAATTACTGAAACCACTGAACATGGTCTGTTGCACTGTCAAAATTATCAGGAAGGAAGAAGCCAACTAATTCCAAATCCTGGGGAAAAACAAGCTAGATATAAAGGATTTATTGCAAAGGAACTCCAGTTGTGAAAGTTTTATTGCTTTATTTCAGTTTCTAAAACAGACCAATTTATATGGAAGGCAATTTTTAAATTTTGTTTATTTTCATTTTTATTTATTTTTTGATTATTTGGTATGAGCGAATTTTTGTCCACACTCCAAGGCACTTGGTGGCGGTAATGCACCACATCGTTGTTTGCCAATCGCCAAAAAAAAAAACGACGACGACGAAGAAGAAGAAGAAGAAGAAGAAGAAGAAGAAGAAGAAGTAAAAGGGGTTTAGTGCTTCCCCCGCAATAGTAATAATAGTATCCGACAGTACGTGAATGCAGCAGTGGGCTTCATAACAGTGCTGTTGAACTCGAGGGCTGTGCTTCGAGCAGAGAGGACGGTAACATGGCTGCACTTTTCAAAGCAAGAAGAGGTAGGAACATTATGAAAGAAAAGACCGAACAATGAAGGACTTTCAGAAGAAAATTTACCTGTCACTAGAACACGATATTTCTCTAATGTTAGCTGTGCACGAACGGCAATATCACACCAAGTTAGCTTAGCCCAACACATAACCACTGGTCACACGTTTATGTTATGCCAAGCATATGTTTCCATCATTGAACACTATATATGACACTATATATGGCAGTAAAAATCCACACGTCTGCCAGCTTTGAATAACTGATATAAAAGGCGACGTATCTTAGTGGTAAGCATGTTTGTTACTGTTAGCTCCTCGGCTAAAAGGGTTACAAGTTTGTCGTCTAGCTGTGATCAATAACTCTAACAGCACCGACTCCATTTTCGAGAGGAACTTCTGTGTTATCAGAGTCTGAGTGAGAGAGATTTCTTTCTGTCAGGATTTTTAGAAGTGTCAAACATGCGATGGTGAGCTCGACCTTTTACCTAAATAACGTGACGTTTACTGGTGAGCCGGTGTCCTGTCTTCTTCTTCCGGCTGCTCGCTGTAGGGGTCGCCACAGTGGATCGTCTGCCTACGTCTCACCCTGTTCCAGAATCCTCCTCTATCAGACCAACCCTCTGCATGTCCTCCTTCACTACAATCCCCCCCCTGAGAAATTCCTCTTTTCCTCCTGCCTCGCGGCTCCTTCTTCAACATCCTCTGTCCAATGAATTCATTATACGCATGTCGAAAACCATCTCAGCCTTACCTCTTTAACTTTATCTCCACATTGCTCAACCTGTACGGTCCCTCTGATGTCCTCTTTTCTAAGCTTGTCCATCCTGCTCACTCACAATGAAGATTTGAACATCTTTAGATGAGTGTCCTATCTTTGTGTCAGTGCCACTGTCTCCCAACCATCCTTCTGTCACAAATCCCTGACACTGGTGTCCACCCTGTTCACAGCACTGCATTAAAACAGAGTATGATTCTGTGATGGAAATCAATGCATGGCCCAAGAAGACTTCCAGAAATTGCTGTCTGTGAACACGGCTCACTGTGCTGTCCAAATGCAGAGAAGAAGCCTTTTATCAAAAGTGCTTGTGGAACTGGCAGCTGCTGCACAGGTCTTAAACACAGAAGATGATGCTGAACCACATCCTGCATCTATTCCAACAGCATGTCCTCCCTGGAGTTCAGCCTTTCACCAACTAAAAACATTTGGATGTGAACATGAAACCAGAAATGGGACAAAGTAGACCCAGGACTACTGAGCAGCTAGAATCCTCTGTCAGACAAGAAATGGACAAAGGTCCAGCATCTGCTCTCCTGAGTTCACAGGAAAAAAGAGGAGATTCGAAACAGTGGAAATATAATCCCATCCTAGCTTTTTTTTTTTTTTTTTTTTTTTTTTTTTTTTTTTTTTTTTGACAAGATTTCCACCAAATTCTGATGCATTAAATAAAATTTAATTGAACAGATGGAATTTGATGTGGCGGTAAGATACCTTCTTCATAATATGGGCATGTTTGAGCTCTTTTTCAGGCTGTTAGGACTGCAATGTTTCCAGAGCTGTGTTATTGAGAGTCTGCTACAACAAGCACTGTTAATGCATCATAGCACTGATGAAATGTCAGTGTAGTTAATGAGCTTTGCACTTTCAGCTGTCCTTTGTCCTGACAGTTCACGTAATAGCATAGCAAGAAAACTGAACTTTATGAATCATTACACTTGTAATAATAACATGTCACATCTGGCTCGCCCAGGGTATGTTTGAAGCTGCAGCTGGGGCTCATTATTAAGTCTTACCATCAAACCAATTAATTAAAGGGTCACATGGCTTTTGGAAAACGTGCTTATGTAACTGCTGCTGGCCCTGAATGTCCTTCAAAGTTAGCAGGGTTCATCCTCTGGGGATCATGATGGTTTCTACACTCACTATGAAGTAATTTATTAACTGACTGCTGAATGGCTTAACAGCTTTTGAGGGTTTTCAGTCTGAATCCAAGTGGCTAGTCGGATGATGCTGTCACCTATAGCACACACCACAAGCATGACTAAATATTGATAAAGTTGATTTATTGAGTATTCAAAACCTTTTTCTTCTTCTCTTCCTCAGCTCTCAGCTCGTTTTTCACTGGTTGTCGAAGCCTGTCTCAGCTCGCAGAGTTACCAGAAACTCATCAGATACTCAGACAGACCTGCAGAGACTACGCTGACAGAGAGCTGTCCCCCATCGCTGCCAGACTAGACAAAGAGCATGTTTACCCCGCTAAACAGGTACCCGCACAAAGCTGCACAGTGACTATTATCAGGCAAAATGTGTAGTTCATCATAAGTTTGTGTCTAAAGATACCAACATTTTTTCTCGAATCCTGAAAGTTTCTGAGTTCATCTTTAATATCCATCTGTCCTGGTTCTTAGACTGTGAGTAGGCTGCACTGGGACCAGGAAGTTCATGAAATACACAACTTTTAAAATCATTATAAAACTGAGAAGTGGAAGAACTTTGGAATAATGAAGAAGAAGAATAGTGCGAGATAGTAATAGAGATTCAGTGCTTTGGTGAATGCATAGCTGTAAATATTCTTTTGGCCGTCCAGATTCAAGAACTGGGGGCAATGGGTGTGATGGCCATGGAAGTACCAGAGGAGCTGGGTGGAGCTGGGATGGACTACCTGGCGTACAGTCTGGCTATGGAAGAAATCAGTAGAGGCTGTGCCAGCACCGGAGTCGTGGTCTCTGTTAACAATGTGAGTACAATCTGTCAGCAAAGAGAGCCGAGCGTGAACATGGCTGTGTTTGTCTTCTGATTGCTGCCTGTTCTGTGTTATTTGGCCTATAGTCTCTGTACATTGGACCGATACTAAAGTTTGGTACAGAAGAGCAGAAAAAGCAGTGGATCCAGCCGTTCACCACAGGAGAGAAGGTGGGCTGCTTTGCCCTCAGTGAGCCAGGTAAATGCGACCTGTCTGACACAAAAGTCTGCTTTAATTTTGAGTCGTGTAGTAGAAGAAAAACAGCCCAGTCAAAGTCCAGATCTAAATCCAATCGAGAATATGTGGCAAGATCTGAAAACTGCTGTTTACAAACGCTGTCCATCTAATCCATAGGTGTCAAACTCTGGCCCTAATTACATTTGGCCCGCGAAGCCATACCAAATTACTATTAGAGCTGGCCTACTGGTATTATACAGCTAATATATATATATTTTTAGTATTAAGCTTTGCTTGTTCCAAATTCAGTTTTTCAGCAAAACTTGTTGGAGTCCATAAGAAAAGATTCATTTTTATATCTGGAGGAAGATTATTATTATTATTATTATTATTTTTAATAAATATTAATGTTAGCCCGCGACTTTGTTCCAGTTTTGAATTTTGGCCCACTGTGTATTTGAGTTTGACACCCCTGCTCTAATCTGACTGAGCTGGAGCTGTTTTGCAAAGAAGAATGGGCAAAGATTTCAGTCTCTAGATGTGCAAAGCTGGTAGAGACAGACCCTAAAAGACTGGCAGCTGTAACTGCAGCAAAAGCTGGTTCTACAAAGTATTGACTCAGGGGGCTGAATAATTACTCACACCCCACTTTTCAGTTATTCATTTGTAAAAAATGTTTGGAATCATGTATGATTTTCCTTCCACTTCTCACGTGTGCACCACTTTGTGTTGGTCTTTCACGTGGAATTCCAATAAAATTGATTCTTGTTTGTTGCTGTAATGTGACAAAATGTAGGAAAGTTCGAGGGGGCCGAATACTTATGCAAGCCACTGTATATATATATTGTATATACTCAGTTCATTCAGTTCAATTTTATTTGTATAACACCAATTCACAACAACAGCTGCTAATATATGTGGATGTGATATATGTTTAAGGGTTGTCTGGACACATTTTAGCACACATTTTTCTTTCTTTCATCAAACTAAAGTAATTGAATTAAAATTCCAGGCAATGGCAGTGATGCGGGTGCAGCCTCCACCACAGCACATCAGGAGGGAGATGAGTGGGTGGTGAACGGAACCAAAGCTTGGATCACCAACAGCTGGGATGCCTCTGCTGCCATTGTCTTTGCCACCACAGACAAGACACTGAAACACAAGGCATGACGCAGTACATTTCCACGTTCTCACCGCAGAGATGATGTACACCTGTAATGATGGGGAATGCTGTTTCTATTCTGTAGGGAATCAGTGCTTTCCTTGTCCCCATGCCACACCCAGGGCTTTCTCTGGGGAAAAAGGAAGACAAATTGGGCATCAGGGCCTCATCCACTGCTAATATTATCCTGGAGGACTGCAGGATACCACTGGGATACATGCTGGGCCCACGTGGATCAGGATTCAAAATCGCCATGGTTAGCTCTGGATATTTTCTTTGTAGAGATGTAATGAAACAGACAATGATGCTTTTTTTATGTGAAAGGCTGGTGGAGGCAGACTTTGCATTTTTAGAATTTCATTCAGTCATTTTATTCAATCTTACTCGTGACTCCATTTTGGGTCTTCCTCTTTTTCTCCTGCCTAGTAGCACATAACACGCGCATATAACAACTGGGAGACTTGTTTGTGTATATGCTGTCATTACAGTGAGAACAAAGTTTATTTGGACTTGACATACCATATGTATGTTGTGTAGCTAAGTTACTGCTAGCTTGTATTTCCACTAACATGTGTTTGCTGTGAATCATGTTTGCAAACAAGATGGGTTCATTGTCCTGTAACAACAGGAAATGAAGGACAGGCTTTATTAGAAAATACCTGAAATTTCCTGGCTACTGTTAGTTAATGTTAGCTTACCCACTTACACAGCATGGGTAGATGGCAAAAGTTGGTCTACTTACTCACTAATGTTAGCAGCAAAATACTGACTGAAGCCACATCAGTGTTTTTTAAGTTACATTGTAATGTATTCAGATTTGAGCAAAAACCATTCAATACAGGGCTGCAGCTATCAAATATTTTAGTAATTGAGTAATCGATCTATGAATGGAGTAATTGGATAAGAAATACTTTTGCCTTATTAATCAGCAATGATAAATATTCAAAAGATAAAAAATACAGGTCTTTCAAAACAAACTGGTCATTGATTTCCATTTTAGAGATGTTTTTTGTTTCATTCCTCATCTGATTCATTTGTCAAAAAACAAACCCTTTGTGGTTTTTTCCGCAATGTTAAATGTTATTTATTTATTAAATTTTTTTAGAGAAAACTTTTTCTTAAATGCAAAAATATATACATGCTCTCAAGTAGTGTCAAAGCCAAATAAAATAAGGTAAATATGTAATCTAAAATAAGGCATAAAGCATATCAACATTCTGGAGTTTGCCCTGTGTTTGGAAAGTTTTTGTGCCACTGAAAGCAAGATGTTATGATGGTATTTAATTTTTATATTTTTAAATATGAAAAATATTGGGTGTGGGTGAAATGCTTGCATTCGCATTTCCATGATGAAAGTGGCGCGTACAGAGACGTGCATTAAACACAGCATCGAAACAAGAAATTTTTTTTTTCTTTATAATCGAATTATTGAAAATACTTGATGGATCATTGGAGACCATTGTATATTTGGACATGGTTCCTTGACATGGTTTAATATAAATCAAGGTGAAGGCTTTTCTCTCTTGGCTCTTTCAGAATTGTGTGCATTGTTACAGTTTTCCCATTTTATACAGGGGGGGAAAGTAACCGTAACCTCCCATCTTTGTGTTGCACAGCAAACGCTGGACAGCGGGCGGATCGGCATTGCAGCTCAGGCTCTCGGTATCGCTCAGGCTTCTCTGGAATGTGCTGCTGATTACGCACACAGACGAACTGCATTTGGAGCTCCCATTGGCAAGCTGCAAGCCATTCAGGTAACAGGAGAGTTATAACAACTGTTATTTTACTGTATTTAAAACCTTTCTAAGTGATGTTCACTTCTGTTGCTTGCCAGGATGTTGAGAAGTTTATCTTGGGACACATTTCCACACAAAGCCCTGATTTTAGCATGTAGCAGTTGTCTCTGAAAGAACATTTATTTGAGTTCACGGGAAGCCTTGATGTCACGTTTCCTCTGACAGGAAGCTAAAAACACAAAGCTTTTTATTTTAAGATATTCAAAGTAAAGCCAGAAGTATATTTATACTGGAAGACCAGGTTGGACTCATCAACTTTAGATGCTTCATTTCTCATCTAATGTATCAGTCTCTGTTTCCACTGTGTTGTGGATGGTGGGGGCTCATTTATAAGCCTTTTTTATATATGAGAAAGCTGTTGTTCGGAGCTTTATGATTCATATCTCATTCTTTATGGTTCAGGATGTAGTGTCTTATTTGAAAATATCTATACAAGTCTTTAGAGGGGAGTTGGAATTGTTCCTAAATGACTTGAGCTTTGTTTTGTTAGATAATTGATTTATTGTATTAAGGAGATTTGTGCATTTAGCATATTAAAGGTATGATTTTGGAGTATCTCCTAAATTTAGTGCATACACACAAACGCTACACAAGGACTAGATGGGCATTTATTTGCTTGTGATGCTGGGTAGCTAGTGAATCATTTGGGTTAGCAAGTAAGCTAGGATTAGCTAATATAAGTCAGACGAAGGTTTGGTTGCTTACACAAAGAAATCTTCCAGGGTTTTGAGGCAACTGTTGTTAATTGGAGCTATAGAAATAATACTAATTTGAACTGAATTGAAAACAAATTCAGGGCGAAATTAGAAACGGCTTCAGTACAGTATTCTGCTGCTGCAGTCAGATTGCAGGGTTGCTAGTTTCTAGCAAGGCGTAGCTAATAAAGTAGCGTGTGTGCGTATGTGCTGTATACCTTCCTCCCATTCACTGCAGGGCAGTATATATGGTGCTTGGCAGTGTTGTGCTGAATGTAGTTTTCTTGATGCTTTTAATTCATGTAGTTCAAACTGGCAGACATGGCTGTGGCAATAGAGGGCGCTCGGCTGCTCACCTGGAAGGCTGCGCTTCTTCGAGACTCAAAGAAAGCATTCACTAAGGTACCGTCACCTCTGAGTTAAGGTTTGCATTTGATAGAGAATATCAGACATCACTTTTGGCTCTTCTTCTCCTGCAGGAAGCTGCAATGGCCAAACTAGCAGCGTCTGAAGCTGCAACTTTCTGCTCACACCAGGTAACAAAGCGGTTGTAATGCAGAGTCAAGAAATGAACACATACAGACCCTTCTTCTTATCGTCGTATATTCTTTTTGCACTTCAAATCAGGCGATCCAAGTTCTGGGTGGGATGGGTTACGTGACAGACATGCCTGCTGAGAGGCACTACCGTGACGCCCGCATCACGGAGATCTACGAAGGCACCAGCGAGATCCAGAGACTGGTGATCGCTGGCCAGCTGCTGAAAGAATACCAGTTATAAATGGACTGCTATCGCTGTCTGTCTACCTCTGATGTGTGATCAGTCAGCTCAGACTCCACCTCATCCTTTAAGACAAAGAGGCCTTTCTCATCTTACTTGACAGCTTTGAAACAACTTTGACGCCAGTTAGATTGGAGATGACACTTTTCAGGTTATTTTATGCCGTCATGGCTGGAGGAAAAACGGGAACCAGTTCAAATCTACTAATCTGCCCACCTAGCCTGACCTAAGCGTCAGTTCACCCACATTTAAAAGAAGGCTGATAACATACTCGTATCCAATGATAAAAGTAGATCTTCTTCCTAAGTGATTTTAGGATATGAACCACCACAGAGAACCTCATCAAAGCTGCTAAAGGACAGCACTCCCCACCACAGTCAAAAAACAACTGGGGCTCTCTTTTGGATATGAATGCAGTTCCAGAGACTTGGAGAATCCACGCTAAGAAGCATCAAATCTCAAACAGACCTGAAATATAGTAGAAAACTTTGAGCTTCAAATTTCAGGAGAGGAAATGTGGCATTGTAGAGTGGTTTACAAATGCAAATAAAAGTATGAAAATTGCAAAAGACTAAAAATTACAAAATAATTGGTGAAATGAAGAAAGGGAGAGTGTGTTCCAAAAGTATTTTGCTTATAAAGGTTCTTCACTGAGAGATGTGACCCAGAAGTATCTGTGTGGTGGTCATAACACTAAGATCATATACATAATAATACAAATACTAAGGAAAGGAGCTTCCATGCTTCCTTTATTGCTTCCATATGACTGTTCATTAAAACAATTAAAGGCAATCAAATAAGCCCAAACATGGAGGAGGAAACAAGTTCCACTGGATCGCAGCAGGAAAATATAAGAAAATAAGATGCATTCTATTTTATAGGCGTCGCAGGGTGAACCGCTGTAATTTCTATACAAAGATGCAGCCAGTTCACTTCAGTGAAAAGCAGCATTCTGCTTAGAGCATGGAGAGGCCTAGCGACCAGAATAATCCAGTGTGACCTCATGTTTAATACGAGAGCCTCTTTGAAAACAGCCGTCACTGTATTGCTGTGCCATGTGTGTGAAGTAGCTGTGACATACTGGTATTTTTATATGTCACAGACTTTTTCATTCACATTTGCGTGACTCGATTAAAAATTCTCCTGAATGTCAAATTCATACAAATACACAACAAATTCAAATTCGAAATTTAAATTTGAATTTGGATTTGAAATTCATACAAATACATCTACCGTATGACCGGCCACAAAAATTCTCCTGTTTACAACTGTCAGTCACAAACAGACACAGAGTCTCTTTATTAAACCCAGCAGATTTTTAACGCGTGAAGAAGGCTTTCGTTTTCTGTAGATATTAGTCTGGCACTAAATCTTCCTCCTCCTTGAAATTGCCAACCTTTGTAATCGTGGGATATTTTTCACAGGCTGTTCTGGTTTATTCGACCTCCATAAACAACAGTGTTTGAACACATTGTGGCCATGTAAGGTGCGCATTTTGTAATCTATCCTCTGCATATTGCAGTTTCAACATAGCGGACATTCGTCGTCACACTGATGAGGAGAAACAAGCGAAAGGCTGTTCCAATTCTCAGCTCACCAAGCTTCACTTTTCCTGAGTCCATAGCAATTTTCCTACCTTTAAAAAAAGGAAAAGTAGTAAGAAGGAAGAGAGGTTGGGAATAGGAAAAGGAAGGTACTTTTTGAACACACCCCGCACGTATTATGTGTATTGTATGTGTTTGGAACCCTTTTGAGACACATTTCTCTCCCCATACATGACGACCTTTATTGTCATTAGTTACTATTGGGCTTGTCAGTGTGGGTTGGTGCTATGAGCAAACACTGTGTAACGAAACCCTCTGGGATCATGAATATTACCCACCTTTGATGGGGTGTCATACATGAACTGGAGGACAAATGACTCTTTTCTTTGGCCTCCTATGAGGAGGTTAAGCCACCAGTGGGCGACAGAGTGCCTTCATCCGTGGCTCATTAATTACTGATTGAGTCATCAATCACTGCACTATAATCACAGACACAAGATCAGCGAACTCCCACTTGCCGACTACAGTTTTTTCAAGATAAAGGGTTGAAGGAGGTCACTTTTTTGATTTATGTGTGAATGTTAGAGGTTGTGTAATAAAATCCTGTATATCTGCCTCACATACCTCCTGTGCCTCAGTGGCTTGTACATATTTTATCGTAACACATAGTGTGCAGATGTTGATAATAAAGAATTGCTGATGCCATAAAAATGATCTGTGAGTGAATGAAAACTGGAAATTATGTCCCATCACATAAAAGACGTCAGCAACAATGCTCCGGTCGGCTGTGGGGTTTACATGATGCTCAGTTGGTACCAAGGGTACAAAACTGCAACTACTGCCAAAAACGTCCACCCTAAAAGTGAGTCAGTCCCCACAGACTCTCATGTTAGCATGTCCAACTTTAAAATTGAAGCTTCATAGCTCAAAAAAGAGTTGGATCGCAGACGGTTTCAGTTTTTAAATTACTCATGTTAAAGTTTGAAGTCAGTCATAATTGTGATCTAGAAGTTATCATGGAGCACAGTGTCCCTGTTTCTTTACGACAGGCCTATGAAACTAATAAATGAAGTCACAGTAGTGATGGAGGACGTGCTAGGGACAGCATGAGATGGAGACAGATGATCTGCTGTGGCAAATGCTGAAGGGAGCAGCTCGAAGACAAAGAAGACGGCTCCATCTTTTATATACAGTCCATATAAACATGCAAAACATTCATGACTGTCTTTGCTCTCTTGGGCTATCGTGAATGCTTTCCGAACACTGAATAATTAGTAGATCCGTGGCAACATGTTGATTGTGCTGAGCTTAGTCCCAGTGTTATCCATGTTTTAGAATGATGTATGGTTGGAAGCACTGGGAATGCAGGAGAATAGTGTTCTTACCTTGTCATTTCTAGCTTTTATATCATTTGGATAGAATTCTGGCTTTAATGTGCTTAGACGTGTTTAATCAAATAGTTCTTTTTTCAGGTTCTTTTAAAAACAGAACCTTTAAGACTTTTTCAGGTAATTACGTTCAGTTGTCAGGGGTTTGGTTTTTTTTTAAGTTCTGAGCTAACTCCAAGTTTGCACCATTGATCTTCTAGACTTTGTTGTCTAAACACACATGTAGTATTTACAGTGTACTGGGTTTGGCTGCTTTCTCTTTAAGCAACACTAAAACCAAAAACAGGCTTCTTTTTGAAAAGTGGAAGTTGTTGTTCCACTTGCTTGGAATCTCAGTCAGAGGGGAAATGTTCGTGCGATTGGCCACATACTGTGTGTGTGTGTGCTGTGTGTGTGCTGTGCGGGGTTGTTGTCCTGATGGTGTTTGTGTGCATGTTTTCCTTTTCTGTTTATGCACATGAGGGCACTAATTGCTCCACTCTCCCAGATCTAGGCCAAGCACCCTTTTGATTGCACAGACCCTAATGATGTGCTGGGTGCACTGTTCAAATGGCTCTCCCATGTACCACTCTGTTAGGGTGCAAGAACCAGGAATCTGATTATTTGCCATTGTTTTTCTATTTTTAGTTTCCTTTACAGACAAACCTGCTGATGACACTGTCACACCTACTTTATGAATGTACCAGAAGGCCAGAAGACCTTTATAAAAGAAGTGAAGCTCATGGTAATATCAGAGAGTGTGGACCATCATGTTAGTACAGTAACAGCAACAGTCTAGATCTTTTTAAAGCACCCACTGAGATGCCTAAACCAACAGCCAGTAAACATCCCATCCCGGGTTAGGCTGCTCTGTGACGGAAAAGGTTGGCTTTGCTATACTCAAGATTCTGGATTGGTTTGTTGGTCCAAATGGGAAACAAAAGACATTAAAGCCCTGAAACTGTGAGTGCTTCAGTGAGAGGGTGTGGTGGCTCTCTTGTGCTGTGGAGGGTATTTTGCTTGTGTGCTTTGGGTTCTCTTGTCCCCCCGAAAAGGAAGCAACACCTTGTATTGGATTTTTCTTCAATGCCTCATCATCTGTTAGCTCTTTCAGTGTGTTTTCTCTACGGGATAAAATTAGAATAGCTAACAAATATTCTTATAAAACATACTGAGTGTAGTTAGGTGGGGGAGAAAACTGTTGCACCATCTTGTGTTCCAAAGTGGTATTACACGAACACACATCCTGGTCCTAGTTCAGCTTCATTTCTCTTCATCACTCTTGTTTTGGACAGAAATCGGAAGCACTTGTTTTGTCACATTATTTTAATCACTTTATTATGAAAGGTTTTAATTTGCTTTTAAATCACAGCCACTTACAAAACGGACCTTAGAATTTTCTACAACTGAAATAGTTCATATATTTTCCTCACGATTTTTTGATAACAGCAGGCAAATGCGTAGTGATTGATTGACTGAGATATAAATAGTAAAGGCACACAAGTGTTTTTTCTTCTTTATTAGAAAAAGTACTCTAAAAAATACCTGAAGGCATAAGGAGAAATGCAAACTGTCCCCTTGATTAGAGCCTGGGTGCGCAGGGTTTGAATTATTGCCAACCCTGCGAATTCTCACAAACATCGAAATAAGTCCACTGACTGAGAGAGGAAGAGGAAAACATATTTACACTGAAGCCGTTCAGAGGCCGAGGCTCAACATTCGGCCTCAGCAGCCACATGGTTATTAAAAGTTCCTGGCAACACATTCAACATCTTTTCAATCCTAAACGCGTTTCTCAGGAGTGAACTGCTGACTACTTCCGCTATTGGAAAAATACTACACAATATTCAGAGCAGTAACTCACATATGTGACACGATCGTGCTCCGGAGTTACAGTTACAGCTGCATTAAGCGTCAAATGAGCGCCCTCAGTACGTCACATGAGTATGTATAGAGGCACCGCATCTTTCAGAGATTCAAAATAGCAAAACTGCTACAAATCAAAGTGTCCTGTATACAATGTCTTCTAGTTTACACATACAGGTTCTTGTTGAACTCCCCGTTCACTGCGATCGTCTTGGTCGGAGTGTATTTCATGGGATTTGCGCCCCTGACCGTCTGGGAGAAGGAGCAGCACAGCAGGGTCCCGCCGAGCAGCAGCAGCGCGGCGGCCGCCCAGCCCACATAGATTGCCGCTCCGATCTCTCTCTTCTTGGAGGAAGGGATGTTGGGGTTGTTGAAGTCCAGTATGATGCGATGGGCCATCCAGCAGAGCGGGACGAGCACGAAGAGTCCGCTGATGATGTAGATCACTCCCCCGGCGTGAACCACTCTCGCCTTTATCGTCTCATCCCTGATGCAGTTGGTGCACTGCGCTCCGGCCACCGTGACCGCTAGGGCGACGATCCCCAGGACTGCGGAGATGACCGTCAGGGCGCGCGCCGTCTGATGATCCTGCTCGAGAGCCAGCATGGAGTCATGCACTTTGCACTGCATCTGGCCGGTACTCTGCACCACGCAGGACATCCACAGTCCCTCCCAGAGGGTCTGAGCCACCAGGATGTTGGAATCGATGAAGGCGCTCACCCTCCACATGGGCAGCCCGCAGGCGACCATCGCCAGCAGAGAGCCCGTGACGCACAGCGCCAAGCCCAGGACCTCCAAGCAAGCGGTGAGCATGGCTTCTTGTAGCTCTTCTGATGTTCTTTGTGTGGGAGGAGAAGTGAGGGAGTCTTCTGGTTGCTGACTGCTCTCTACCGTCCTGTCCTGACGCCTTTTACAGCGTGCGCTCACAGGCTGCTCTTTTATCACGCTGCTGCTCAGCCTCCTGAAAAAACAGAAGCCGCAAACTTTGAGCCAATCAGCTGCGAATGCATCTTTGTCTCAGCCAATTATAAGCGTGCATCAGCAGGCACGCTCCTGTGTGCAGCGAACCGGAGTTCAGTCTGTGGGATGGCTTAAACTCTAGAACCCATACATTGATACAAATATGCAAATATATTTAATACAACATCTTCAGGAATTACTTGTATGACAACTCGTATGTGTTAATTGAAGGTCTGAATTTGTTGCTTTAACTTAATTAGTCATATTAAAGTTGGGTTGAGCAGTTTAACATTTTGAATTCTGTTGATTCTCTCAAAGTGAACCAAACCTGCCAGTGAAATGACTGAAATGCTTACCCTGGATTCCAATTTTTTCTTTCCTCAAACGCCCTCAGTGAAGTCAAGATTTTAAAACTGACAGTTTCCACCCCATACTTTGACTTCAGTGACATTAAATGAAGACAGATGCCTTCAATAGTCAGAGATGCCTTTATATATTTATGTATCTCACTGCAATTATTATTTTTAATTGTATTATATTGGCTTCACCAAAAAACCCTTTTGCTTCTGACCTTCATACACTCACCAGTTTATTAGATACAGCTACTACTAATACAAATATCAAATTCCCCATGGTAGTGAGTTAATGGATTTAGTCATAACCACCGGCTGAAGTTCAAAGTGAGCGTCAGAGAAAGTCCTTGCCTCTGATTGGCTATCCCTGCTCTAAACATGGATAGACTCAATCTCTTTAGCAGTCAAATGTGGTCTTAAAAATGATCCCTGAGTTTGCTGTACATTTTACCAAGTATCTTTGTAAATACATCATTCTTCCTACTCTACAAAGATCTTTTTATTTCTAAAATATGAAGCCCAGAAGCAAAGCAGAGACCGTTATTGATTTGTCTTTATCAGCTTCTTAATGGGAAAACAGATGTTAACATACCCTGTGTGTGTGTGCGCGTGTGTGTGCGCGTGTGTGTGTGTGTGTTTACTGTAGAGAAAATGATGCATGCTGATAGAAGCTGGACCACACCTATAGTAATTACTCTATCACCAGTGGGGTCCCAGAACATCAGTGTTTTAGGTTTTAGTTATGCCGACATTGCACTGTAGACAGAAGGGGAGCAGTGCTATTAGGGGGGGTAAGAAGGGCTGATTCACTCACTTGTATGCCACACAGTAAATAAACACAAACAGGGTGGAGGTAGGAAAGAGGCATTGTAATGAAGACCTTCTACAAAGCTCCAAACCACTAAAATAGTGACTAACATGATGCAGGGATTTCTGTTCATAATTTTTATGGACAGGATTTCTAGGCACAGCCAAGTGGCGGAGGGCTTTCACTTCGGTGGCCTCAGAATCTCATCTCTGCTTTTCATGGATGATGTGGTTCTGTTGGCTTCATTGGGTGATGGCCTCCAGCTCTCACTGGAACGGTTCGCAGCCGAGTGTGAAGCAGTGGGGATGAGGTCAGCACCTTCAAATCTGAGGCCATGGTTCTCAGCCGGAAAAGGGTGGAGTACCCACTCAGGGTCGGGATGAGTTCCTGCCCCAAGTGGAGGACTTCAAGTATCTCGAGGTCTTGTTCGCGAGTGATGGGAGAAGGGAGCCGGAGATCAACAGACGGATTGGTGCTGCGGCCGCAGTGGACTTTGGTGAAGAGAGAGCTGAGTGTAAAAGTGAAGCTCTCAAGTTACTGGTCGGTCTATGTCCCTACCCTCACCTATGCCTACGAGCTGTGGGTAGTAACCGAAAGAACGAGATATAAGTGGCGGAAATGAGCTTTCATCCGAAGGGTGGCTGGCCTCTCCCTTAGAGATAGGGTGAGAAGTCCAGCCATCCGGGAGGGGCTCAGAGTAGAGCCGTTGCTCCTCCACATCGAAAGGAGCCAGCTGAGGTGGTTCGGGCATCTGACAAGGATGCCTCCTGGGTGCCTCCTGGGTGAGGTGTTTTGGGCATGTCCCACCGGGAGGAGGCCCAGGAGATGGCAGAGGTTAAGCAGTTTCCAGATTCTAGCAGTTAAATCTTTTTGTCTCTACCAGCTGTAGTACCGTTACAGACAGGTTCAACCAGAACAGCAGTAAATCAGAGCTATACTGAGGGAGATTAATACATGGGCAAGATGAAAACAGTCAAACAGAAAATGTTTGCTCTTACTGAAAACGTGATGGCCAATTCATGATCACGTTTTCAGATTAAGGGCAGAGGTAGCAGGTGCTACTCCAGCTTGGACGTCAGCATGCCGACAAATGACCCTCCTCAGGAAAAACATAATCAGCTCTCAACCTGGGAAACTCATTACTACAAGAGCTGTTTTCTCTCTCACACATACACACACACACACATGCATATAAAGGAGAAGAGTCATGATGTCACGTAGTAGGTGAGTGGGTCATGAAAACTGGGTTCCTGTTGGATCAACAACACGATAGCAACCGCTGCTCTAATCAAAACTCTGACTGCTGTCCCTGCAGGCAGAAAGAATAGTTATTGAAAAAACTGTGTGTGTGTGTTTGTGTACATAATGTGTGCAAAATGCACATGTCCTCAGAAAGCCAGATGCTTCCTCCTTTTTTCTGTGTTTACAGCCACACAGAAATACTTCCAGCGAGCATAATTTGCTGATGAATTAACACTGAGATCTACTTTCAGTGAATAAAATCACATTTTGTGAAGATTAGTCCAACATAAGAATTATAAATAAGTCCAAAGATGCCAGGAGACACCGAGGCATCTTAATTGGACTCTGATGATCACAACTCAGGTTACCTGACTGTATTTTTCTGCACTCCTCTCCTTTCTGCTCTATTAAATTCAGCTTAGCATAGCTAAGTAAGGTCTGCATATTTCCACTTCCTTTCACTGCACTGGACTCAGCCCAGCCTCAGATCTTTCCTCTAGGTCACAACTTTTCTCTGTGTGAAGCATGAGGTGGCTTGTGGTTTTGTGAAGTCCACTGTGAACATTTTCTTACTGCTCTTTTATTTAGTCTTTTTTCTATTGCTGGATTTTATTTGTCTTTATTTGATTTGTCTTTGTCTGGGAAGCATGTTGGGTTCACTCCTGTCATTTTAACTGTGCTACAAATAAAACTGACTTGACCTAACTAACTATACTTACTCCACTTGCTCCTCACTTTAGTCAGCTCAGCTCAGCTTCAAAGTCAAGTTTGAATTCAACTCTTATTCAGCTGTGCTTGTGCATTTTGTAAATTTTATTTAACACACCTTGTCTTAACTTTGGTTTACATGACTTTAGTTTAATCCATAGATCCCAGCTGAACTCATTTCCAGGTCTGAATTACTTCACTGAACTTGACACATTTCCAACTACAGCTCCAACTCATTTCACTTCACAGGGTGTGTGGAGGCTTGTCTAGAATATAATAACTTGAGCTTAAAAAATTCAGAATGAATATCTTTACAAGGAGGCATCTTTTTGGGCTTTGTTGTGAGTACTTGTATGCTTTGTCCTGGCAGTATTTTGCTGTGACGTGCTAGCAGCACTAGCACTGTCAGGATATCCTGTCTGTTATCACTTCCCTTTGTTGCTCATTGTTCTCTGAACCATTGTGGGCACTCTCCTCTTTTTCTCTTTAACTGTTTTATAATCCACAATCAAATTAAGCTGCTGTGAGTTTTTGGCACTTTTAGAGGTGTAAGACCTTGGCACACTGTTGTGGTAACTTTGGCATTGTCCTGGTGCCAGTGTTTGCCATGTGAGCCAGCAGTTTGGTTTCTTCACTGTTAGTTGGTCATCCTGTGTGTGTGTGTGTGTGTGTGTGTGTGTGTGTTTTTGTTTTGGGCATAATTCAGCTCAAAGTATAAACATGAACTGTTTGCCCTGTCTAACAAAAGTTTAAAAAAAAACCTCCAAAACTTCCTGGCTCTAGATCCAGATCCGAATCTAAATTTACTCCATCCAATCAGCCCAAATAAAATAACTTCCTTTGCAGAGGTAATTAAAGACATATGAATATCATACAGCAAATTCATGAGAATTAAAATTCTAGTGTTGGGTAATATTAAAGTAAAGTTTTGGTGCTTTGGTGCTGCTTTCCTCATAAATAACTCCAGTGAGTGTTAGAGGTGGGCAAATTCATACAAATATTGATAGTATCAATAACAATGCTAGTATTGTTATAGGATCAATACTGGTGCTAGTGTGGGAGGATCAATTCTTTGTTTCTATTATCTATGTTTACTGAATTTTGTGGAATTCAAAATGATATATGTCAAACATCCATAATTAAAAATATCTGAACTTTTTTGTGTTGACTGTCAGGTCTATTTGGTTCATAGCTCATTTATAGCTTGTAGCTCATACCCGCTCACATTTCAGGTCTCCAGTTTCTGTGAAAGGCTGAAAGATGTGCTTTTATTGTGTTAACTCATTATTGTAGAATCACAGTGATTTAGTAACAAGTAAAATGTGTTCAGAATTTGCAAACCTATGATGATTCATGCCATAAGTCATGATACACTGCTCTCCCCAAAATCAGCAGTATCGCACACCACTAATGACTGCTACAATGCAATATTATGGGTGTAACATCCCAGGGTCTCCACTCCATTACATATTCCATATGTATGGGAAATGACCCCCCAAACCCCACTATGCAATGACCTCAATGAAAGGTCATTGAGGTCATTGCATGGTGCACCTTAATTCATTTTGTCTTAGGTTATAGTTGTTTATGGCCAAAGAATCCTTGCACTTGGCATTTAAATCTTTACATTTAGATGGTCTTGGTTAGAGCAGTGACGATCAGCCTCTGGACCAATTTTTTCATGCAAATCTCTTTTGATTGCATTTAAGGTAGTTAATCTAATCTACATTTTTATTAACTGTCACCCTCTGGGAAAAGACTGACTCAAAACCTGCTTCTGTTTGATTTCTAGCTTTAAACTCATCGGGCACTCTCCATGGAACACTGTTGGCATCCACATACCCACCTCCAGACTCTCGGGAATACAACTCCCATTTTGTTCTTCAGATTCCCCGCTCTTTACAGCTTGGGTCAGCTGCTTAATTTCTGGGAGGATAAAAAACTTGAAAGGCATTTTTAGGGAACTAGTGCACAGGTTCCTTTCCATTCAGGGGGGAGTCCAGCTCTCAGACTAATCTGCATAAACTAATCATTGAGGTAAGAGTCCTTGGCTTGTGTTATGTCCTGGGGGACATTGCACCCGCTTCAGTCACGCAGGTCCTGACCTTGCCCATTCCTATAAAAATAGATATAATTTCCATGATATGTTTTGGAGGGGTTATGGTCTTACGGGTGGGTACAAATAATGCAAACAAGTTTCACACAGGGGCAGTGAAGTGCAAGCTAACAACCAGAGCATACATGCTAAACTAGCTGGATGCGCACGCCGCAACTAGAAACATTAGCTTGTCAGGCAGTCCAAAACACACAATCTAACATTATTTTTGTCAGTGTAACCTGTCTCTAGTTCTAATGCGTTTGTTATGTTTATGGTCATTACTCCTGTGAGGTTTGTGGTATGTGTTGCAGTGTAAACTGGTGTGTAGATCCAGGATCTGTATCAGTATTTTAAACATAGGGTTGCCAACTCCCTGAAAAATAAATAAGGGACACCTCGTGGCCAGGGCCGGGCAACCCAGTTGTCTTCACCCTTCCCAGTGTGGTAGCTCTTTTTTTTGTGTGTGTGAAATTATTTTTTAACCATTTGACTTGAATTTGATTTAAGCAGATGCATATTCTTTGTGATATGACCATATGGGAAACAAATGATCATTTAGCCATTTATTTTTAGCTCAAAATGACAACATTAACACAGTAAAACAGGTCTCTTTCTTAAACAGAAGCCTGTCATGCTTAACTTTTGAGAATATAAGTAAATCTTTCTTTAAAAGAACTCTGTCCTGCTTAACTTAAAATTATATAAATTAATAGAAAGCAATAGAACGAAAAATATTCTTGTAACAGTGCACATATAGTGCATTTAGTACAATTGGCTTCAGTTGAGGTATTATTTCAGCTTTTCTAAAGCTAATCAGCTGCTCCTGTTTGTAAACCCGCTTGTTCCCATGATTACGCACCTTAACTCATCATCATTATTCATCTATGTATTACTTTTATGTATTATTCATCTATTTGTTGTAATCATCCATCCTTGCAGTTGTTTATTACACAAAATAAATGATATTATCACACTTCTGGCCACATAGCGCTGATATTCACCGCACATGCCCATATTAACCCTAACCAGAGGGTTTAAACAACAAACCAGTGTTTACATACCATATCTGCTTCTGCCGTGGCCTGGTGGACAAAAAATTGGTTAAGGGTTCCCCGAGCTTTCACGCCCCTCATGTTCTTCTTGTGCCCACCACTAGAAGCATGCCTATGGAAAAAGTGCGCCGGCACACAGTGCAGTGCGCTTTATAGGTGTTATCGTGCACTTTCCCAGCCAGGTGTTTTCCTTTTCCCAGTCCTCCCTGTACTTTTGCAGCCTTTTTTCTTTTCTTTCTCTGAGGGGAACAAACATTGCTGCTCTAACGCTGGGCTCACACTGTGCGATTTTTGGCCCATTTTGAGCCGATTTTTGAGTCGTGCGACCGATTTGGTGATCGGCCCGATTTTGGCCTTCATCGTGCATCGTGTAGTATACGTGGGGTAACGAGAAGCGATTAACACCTCACGACCAGCTCCCGATCATCAATCGCTCGTGAGGGTGTCACCACAGCCGCTCACACTGCTCATGCGCAAACACGTAAACATCGGTGAAAAAGACGGCGCAGCACGGCTGTGCAGCCTGTGATCTGGACACAAGCGATGGAGGCACTTGTAGAACTTTGGAAAGCTCATCCGAGCCTTTTCGATGTGGCATCACAAAATTATCACGACCACAACAACCGTGAAAATAGTTGGATTTACATTGCTGCTCAATCACAGCTGCCTGATCATGTTTTTCATTAGCAATTTAGCAAAGTTGATGGTGGTGTGTCTGTGTGAGTGAAAGACAGAGAGAGCGAGCGACAGATTTTCTGTTATAACCTTCATGTTATGTTGGCACAGTGTGAGCACTCAGGTCGCATCAGAGCATCGGGCCGTATAGTGTGAGACCTGCATCGTGACCTACCAACTTCTAACCCCTGCGAGTCAATCGTGCAGTTTGAGCAGGAGCTGAATAACGCGACTGAAAAAAATCGCAGTGTCTGCCCAGCTTTAGGTGTACTGTCATCCGAGACGTGCACCGCAGTGTCGGCGTTTGTTTCCCTGTTGGCCATGCTTGTTGTTGTGGTCATCTGTTGTCTTCCGGTATTTTCTCCGCAAGCGACCTTTCCTCGACCAATGAGATAATCTGAATTGTCATACTCGAATTGTCATAAGTGTGCTGTCACAAAGCAGGAGAGGGGCTGGGAATTATGTTTTCAAACAAAGCGTTAATTCAATTAACATTTATAGACTACTTTTGATTCTCACTGTATTACGGGACAAAGTGCGTCCCTTATTAGCTCAATACGGGACGTGTACTTTTGTTTCTAAATACGGGACGATTCCGTTTTTTAAGGGACAGTTGGCAACCCTATTTAAACAGTACAAATGGGTTGGTGCCTGATGCCCAAATGCCTAATGCATCCAACCCCCTGTCCCCCATTTCAGCATTTTTCAAAGATCTTACGACCCTATGTTCTTTACCTACTTTCTTTGCAGTGGTGAGGTGACTCTTTATGTTGTGTTTTAGCATGTATCTCCACTCATGACCTCTATTAGCTGCTACAAAACCCCATGCATTACAATAACATTTGCCTGTCGTTTGACTTGTGCTGATATCTATTTAATTTAGTTCTTTGTCCCCCTTTTCTCCCCCACTGTTATCAGACCTAACGTTACAGTCAGCAGCAACACTAAAACCCTCATTTCTTTGATCCCTGCCAATTTCCTCCCTAATCAGGGTGATCGCTGTGGACAATCTTTACTGATGTTGAGTTGTTTGCCCCCTGTTGGATTAGCTATGCTAGACTTTTGTTTCTGTAATTTGAAGTCATCACATTTTTTTATTTTACTATTTTTATACATTATAAGCACAAAATAACACCTTTACTCTCACTTCCCCACATCTAGTCTTGCTTCCCATCTCACTTGGTGGTCATCATCCCTCCTGCCCTTTTTCCTTTCAGTACAGTCCCGTGCCCAATGTCGGCCCCCACCACAGTTGTAGCGATTTCTAACTGCTTTGTCTTGGCCTTCCCCTGCTTCTTCCTATCCTCTGATTTCCCTGTTTGACATCCAAAAATGGAATTGGAGAGATTAATCTGTTGGCTTGGCAAAGGGTTTTGTATTACAGAGCGTGTGCTGATAGGTGGTGGCTGTGTCCACTGCGGGCAGCTTACTGATAGCAATGGAGATTTTTGTGGTAGAAATAGATGCAATAGGGGAGTTAGTGATTGTTCCTTCACTGTTAACAGGGATGCCAATGGCTGTCTTCCGCTCCAGCCCGGGAAGGATAAGGGCTTCGGCCTGGAGGGGGCTTGTGTAATCATCCTCTTGCTTCCCAAATGCTTGGGTGACGGGAAGATACAGTGTGGGTTGAGATTTTTGTGTGGGCTCAGGTGGGGTCGTATCTCCTCCAGCCTCAGATCGATTTTTGTCCCTGATTTTAGTTTGCTTAAGTTTTTCAGCTTCTTCTAACCATGCAATCATGTGTGCATGTCCAATTTTCTCTAATTTGCTCTTACTTTTGCTGCTTTATATTTCCCACTAACTGTTTACATTTTTCAGCATCTAGCTTCCTCTCAAATCTAAAATCCTTTTTGCGATTAGGGAAAAAGCACAACTGCCCTCAGGTCTCTGTGACACATTAATTCTGTCACCCGGCGTGGAGCACTTCCAGTTTCAGCTTACTGCAATTACTGCAATTATAGCCCATCAACTTCCCTCTCCTTTTTTTTTGCCTGTCCTGTCTGGCAGTGTAGCTATCAGAATTGTTGTTTGAAGGCCAAAAAAAATGCCCAACAAATATGATGGTGATATTATATTAGTCAAATTATGTGTGTGAGCATACTTGTGTTCATAAGGTTTCTACATTTAAGGGTCTAATAGTGTGTGTAGGGAGCTACAGCCCTGCCCCCCAGGACACGAAGCAGGCATGGACGAGAACGAGAGCCCCAGGAGGACCACCGCTTATCCTGTTTTATTTTATTGTTTATTTTACCTTACCTCAGTATATCTTTACTTTATCTAATGTTTCTGTTTCAGAATCGACTCTGTATTTCAGCTTTTGTTTATTTATTTACTCATCTTATTTATTTAATCGTGACTTTTTAAGCTTTTAGAATTCAGTCAGCCCTTCAGCTGACATGACATAATGTCCAAGTAACTGGTCCTTACAGTGCGATGCGCCGATCAGTTAGCACCACCAGGATTCACAGGACAGCCACACTGGAGACACTGACACGTGCTTTCCAACCCTCTCTAGCTTTTATTAGAATATTCTTATTATACTATTTTAACGTGCACAACTCAGCGATCCTGGATCGCCATTTTTTTTAATGGTCCCTGACCATAACACCTAGGGTCCCGGTGTTTTGTTTGTTTTTTTTTAAATGAGAATCGCTTTACTTATTTTGATAAACAGTCTTCAGTAAACAGGATTTACAAAGGGGTTATATATAAAATAAATTGCTTGTTTTGCAAGTAGCTTAATGACTGCGTTATTTTATCTACATAATAAGCAATCCAGTCCTTTCTACTTAAATTATCTTCATAGAACTAGTGCTATTGTTAATTTCTCCTGCCCTCTTGGGCAGGTCCCTCCTAAAAAAACATTTTCAATGTCAATTGGCTGAAATTACTAATGCTGTTTTACAGCGTGAGGTTAGTTGATGGTTTGTCATAAGCTACTTCACATATGGCCCAAGGGAGTACAGCTTCCATAATAATGACTTTAATTAGTTTAGTCACAGATTTAACAAGTTGGTGACTCACACTGGAGGAAATCCCAGCACTAGAAAGTCACCAACCTGCCCAGATAAGACAGATGTTCTGCACTACTGGGTTTATCGTGCCTTCTGATCCTTTTCATCCTCTGGTTCCACTTGTTTTAACAAAAGGTGGATATGACACATTCATTTAGCTCACAACACACTCATCCTGTAAGAATTCAGCTCGTCTGTATTCTCATGACACCACCACACACCACAAGTACTATAACAAGGCTGCAGTCACGGATGGTTTTGTTTTCTTCAGCTTCTTTATGTTTTCATAGCAGAAAATTGTTTGAAATCTGTTCATAATTTTCATACCCCAAGATGCTGTATTTTCTTTTACGAAACCAGCAGTACAAAGTCCAAAGATTTTATAATAAATATAACAATATAGAATAAGAATATTTAAGAAAATAATTCTCCCCTCCTTGCCCCTCCTTGAATCGCTACCTTATCATGGTGGAGGGGTTTGTGTGTCCCAGGGATCCCAGGGGCTTTTTTTTTTAAATGAGTGTACGTGATGTGTTGGTTGTATGTTTGTTGTTTGTTTTGACATACTGCGAATCAATTTCCTATCAGGGACAATAAAGTTACCATTGACCATTGACCATTGATTGACCATGTTGTCTGGGGGCTTTTGCCCCCTGGTAGGGTCTCCCATGGCAAACTGGCCCTGGGTGAGGGACCAGACAAAGAGCGATTCATAAGACCCTTATGAAAAGGACACCGAGGGAACAGTTTACCCTGCCCGGGATAGGGTTACCGGGGCCCCGCCCTGGAGCCAGGCCCGGGGAGGGTGCCCAAGGGCGAGCGTCTGGTGGCCGGGCCTTAGTCCATGGGGCCCGGCCGGGTACAGCCCGAAGAGGAGACATGGTCCCATCCTCCCGCAGGCCCACCACCCGCAGGAGGCGCCATAAGGGTCGGGTGCATTGTGTGCCAGGTGGCGGCCAGGAGCGGAGGCCCTGGCGGACTGACCCCCGGCTGCCAAGACTGGCAATAGGGACATGGAATGTCACCTCTCTGGTGGGGAAGGAGCCTGAGTTAGTGCGTGAGGTTGAGAGGTACCGGCTAGATATAGTCGGGCTCACCTCTACGCATGGCTTGGGCTCTGGAACCAGTCTCCTGGAGAGGGGCTGGACTCTGTCTCAGTCTGGAGTTGCCCCTGGTGAGAGGCGGCGGGCTGGGGTGGGTATTCTAATATCCCCTCGGCTTGCTGCCGGTACGTTGGGGTTTTTCCCGGTGGACGAGAGGGTTTGTTCCCTGCGCCTTAGGGTCGGGGAACGGGTCCTGACTGTCATCTGCGCTTATGCGCCGAGTGGCAGTTCAGAGTACCCAGCCTTCTTAGAGTCCCTGGGGGGGGAAGGGGGGGGGGGGGGGGGGGGGGCTGGAGGGTGCTCCACCTGGAGACTCTGTTGTCCTGCTGGGAGACTTCAGTGCTCACGTGGGTAACGACAGCGAGACCTGGAGGGGCGTGATTGGGAGGAATGGCCTCCCTGATCTGAACCCGAGCGGTGCTTTGTTATTGGACTTCTGTGCTAATCACAGTTTGGCCATAACGAACACCCTGTTCGAACATAAGAGTGTCCATAAGTGCACGTGGCACCAGGACGCTCTAGGCCGTAGGTCGATGATCGATTTTGTAATCGTATCACCAGACCTGCGACCATATGTTCTGGACACTCGGGTAAAGAGAGGGGCTGAGCTGTCAACTGATCACCACCTGGTGGTGAGTTGGATCAGGTGGCGGGGGAGGACGCTGGACAGACCTGGTGCACCTAAACGCGTAGTGAGGGTGTGCTGGGAACGTCTAGCAGAGGCCCCAGTCCGCGAGATCTTCAACGCACACCTCCGGCAGAGCTTCAACAGCATTCCGAGGGAGACTGGGGACATTGAGTCCGAATGGACCATGTTCAGCGTCTCCATTGCCGAAGCTGCTGCATTGAGCTGCGGCCGCAAGGTGGTTGGTGCCTGCCGTGGTGGTAATCCCCGAACCAAATGGTGGACACCAGAGGTGAAGGGAGCCACCAGGCTGAAGAAGGAGTCCTATCGGGCTTGGTTAGCCTGTGGGACTCCGGAGGCAGCCGACAGGTATCGACAGGCCAAGCGGAATGCGGCTCGGGCAGTGGCTGAAGCAAAAACTCGGGTGTGGGAGGAGTTCGGAGAGGCCATGGAAAAAGACTTTCGGACTGCCTCGAAGAGATTCTGGCAAACCGTCAGACGTCTCAGGAGGGCAAAGCGGTGCTCTACCTGCACTGTGTATAGTGCTGGCGGAGCGCTGCTGACGTCGACTGAGAAAATTGTCAGGCGGTGGAAGGAATACTTCGAGGACCTCCTTAATCCCACTGACACGTCTTCCGAGGAGGAAGCAGAGACTGGGGATGAGGGGAATGACCCGCCAATTTCCGGGGGCGAGGTCACTGAGGCAGTTAAACAACTCCTTGGTGGCAGAGCCCCTGGTGTTGATGAGGTCCGCCCCGAGTTCCTGAAGGCTCTGGACGTTGTAGGGCTGTCCTGGTTGACACGCCTCTGCAATGTTGCGTGGAGATCAGGGGCAGTACCTGTGGACTGGCAGACCGGGGTGGTGGTCCCCATCTTTAAGAAGGGGGACCGGAGGGTGTGTTCCAACTACAGGGGGATCACACTCCTCAGCCTCCCTGGGAAAGTCTATGCCAGGGTACTGGAAAGGAGAGTTCGTCCGCTAGTCGAACCTCGGATACAGGAGGAACAATGCGGTTTTCGTCCTGGTCGCGGAACACTGGACCAGCTCTTTATCCTCTCCAGGATACTTGAGGGTGCATGGGAGTTTGCCCAACCAGTCTACATGTGTTTTGTGGACTTGGAGAAGGCATTCGACCATGTCCCTCGGGGTGTCCTGTGGGAGGTGTTGCGGGAATATGGGGTGTCTGGCCCATTGCTACGGGCCATTCGATCCCTATACAACCGTTGCAAGAGCTTGGTTCGCATTGCCGGCAATAAGTCGGACTCGTTCCCAGTGGGTGATGGGCTCCGCCAGGGCTGCCCTTTGTCTCCGATTCTGTTCATAATTTTTATGGACAGAATTTCTAGGCGCAGCCAAGTGGCGGAGGGCTTTCGCTTTGGTGGCCTCAGAATCTCATCTCTGATTTTTGCAGATGATGTGGTTCTGTTGGCTTCATCGGGTGAGGGCCTCCAGCTCGCACTGGAACGGTTCGCAGCCGAGTGTGAAGCAGCGGGAATGAGGATCAGCACCTCCAAATCTGAGGCCATGGTTCTCAGCCGGAAAAGGGTGGAGTGCCCACTCCGGGTCGGGGATGAGTTCCTGCCCCAAGTGGAGGAGTTCAAGTATCTCGGGGTCTTGTTCGCGAGTGATGGGAGAAGGGAGCCGGAGATCGACAGACGGATTGGGGCTGCAGCTGCAGTAATGCGGACGCTGCACCGGTCCGTCGTGGTGAAGAGGGAGCTGAGTGTAAAAGCGAAGCTCTCAATTTACCGGTCGATCTACGTCCCTACCCTCACCTATGGCCACGAGCTGTGGGTAGTGACCGAAAGAACGAGATCGCGGATACAAGCGGCAGAAATGAGCTTCCTCCGAAGGGTGGCTGGCCTCTCCCTTAGAGATAGGGTGAGAAGTTCGGCCATCCGGGAGGGGCTCAGAGTAGAGCAGCTGCTGCTCCACATCGAAAGGAGCCAGCTGAGGTGGTTCGGGCATCTGACAAGGGGGCATCCTTGTCAGATGCCCGAACCACCTCAGCTGGCGCCTCCTGGGTGAGGTGTTCCAGGCATGTCCCACCGGGAGGAGGCCCCGGGGCAGACCCAGGACACGCTGGAGAGATTATATCTCTCGGCTGGCCTGGGAACGCCTTGGTATTCCCCCGGATAAGCTGGAGGAGGTGGCTGGGGAGAGGGAGGTCTGGGCCTCTTTGCTTAGGCTGCTGCCCCCGCGACCCGGCCCCGGATAAAGCGGATGAAGATGGATGGATGGATGGATAAGAAAATAATTATGAATGTTTCCATGATGTAAATAATTTGTTTTCATTGAGTTTTCACAGACTATTCTGGTTGCAAAACAGTCTGTTTATGTATTATTATTGTCATGAACTGTGTGTGGAGCAGGTGAATTGGACCCAAATGCAAACTCGCAGACAGGACTTGAACTCAAAACACAGCTTTTATTGCTAGGGTGTCATAGAAATACAAAACTAACCTAAACTGGGAATACTGAAATCTAAACTAACACACAGCCATGAGTGAGGGAGATCACGACACAGGACAGTGAGATTGAGATGGCAGAAAAGAGAAGACACAAGTCCACACACATAAACACAAACACACACAGAGGGACGCACAGAGGACGGTGGAGAATCTAAATGGACAAGGAACCAAACAGGGAACATAAGAACCTCCAACCAGAACTGTCATGTTTCGGCTGTGTGGCAGGCAGGGATTGGACCCAAACGCAAACTCACTGGAGACAGGATTGAACTCAAAAGGGCAGCTTTTATTGCTGAACACAAACTCTACAAAATCTAAACTGGGAAGACTAACAAAACGCACAGTGAGCTACAGGTCCAAACAAAGCAAAACAAAACAAAGCCACAAAAACAAAATGTCCATCAAAAGCACAGGAGCACAGGGAACGGTTCACAACTCCTCAGGGGGCCGGCCCGGAGGCTGACGGCAACGGCGGCAACATGGAAACAGTTCCGGGGGCCGTCCATGCGGACAGCAACGGCGGCAACATGGAAACGGTTCACCGGGCCACCAGCTCGATGGCGGTGACGTCCAGCTGGTGGCCCGGAAAGTGGCCGGCGATCCCGAGGTGCAGAGGCTGGACCAGGCGTGGCAGAGGCTGGACCAGGCGTGGCAGAAGCAGAGGCCGAGGCGGGACCAGACTCGGATGAAGACACGGCTGCTGCAAATGTGGATGAGGCTGCTGGTGGAGCAGCTGGTGGCTGAACGGGCCCCTCGGACCCTCCGGCGGAGCAGCTGGGGGCTGAACGGGCCCCTCGGACCCTCCGGCGGAGCAGCTGGGGAGCTGGCTGAGCTGCACAGTGGGCTAAGGGCTGAGCTAACGGAAACACAGGAAAATGAACTATGGACTGGGCTGCTAACAGAGCTAATGACTGAGCTATAGACTGAAAAGCATGCAGTAGTGATGGTGGCGATGGTTGTGGACTGAACACTCCTGAGCCTCTGGAACACGGGGAGGACTGTTGGGCGGGGTTGCCTGAGCCTTCAGCAGAAACAAGAACGGGTGCAGGCACCTGCCGGACACTAGCCGCTCCCACCCCTGGAGTAGGTACGGGTGCGGAGACGGGCTGTATCCTGGCTGACCTCACCCTGGGGACCGGCATGGGTGCAGGGGTGGACTGGTTCACAGCCCCCCCTCACCCTGGAAGCTGGGACAGGAACCGGCAACGGCTGGGCAACTGCCCTTCTCACCCGAGGAGCTGGTACGGGTGCAGAAACTGACAGAGCCTCAGCCGGCCTGGAAACCAGAGCAGGGACCAACTGGACCTCAGCCTCCCTCACCCGAGGAAATGGTACGGGTGCAGGGGTACGCTGGGCCTGAGCTGCCCTGGCAGCAGAAACACGAACAGGCAAAGGAGCAGGCTCAGAAAAAAACAGTCTTAGAATTGGCAGGCTTAGGGTTAATATGTACTGGGTCGACAAAAACAGACCTAGCAAAAATGTATTTTGCATCTTTCCCACCATGTTGTACAGTCTTTGAAGTCCTTGGGTTAACAGTCTTAAAGTGAGCTGACTGAACCAGACTTGACAAAACCTGAACTGACAGAACCTGAACTGTGTGTTTGAGACCTGGTGACATTACTCAGTTTTTCCTTTAACAGCATTTACAGCCTTTGGCGAGTGCTTATTGTCTTTGATTTCTCCCTGTTCAGAGGGAGCAAAATGAAAAAACTTTTCCCAGTCTATGTCATCGTCCAAAAGGGAGATTCCAACAGTGTCTGGGGTGAGTTTATTGTTCTTTTCAGTTATGGCTTCAGGTGGGATGTGTGAAAGGCAGTCATTATAACTCACCCCCGGGAGTTGCTCAGCAAGTGAAAAGTGACAGCGGTATGAGCATCGCTTCCTCTGAGGTGAGGAAGCTGACGGGGCATACAGCTGAGCCTCTGACGTGCGGGATGGCAATGCAGAGGCTGGAGCGTGAGCATCCGAAGAAAAACGGAGCACTCCCACCTGAAGCGGCCGAGGCTTGGGTGCGAGCGGGGCAACAGGCGGAGGCTTTTGGCAACTTCGGGGACCTCCAAAAGCCAGCCGAGTTCCGCGGAATATGTGCTCAAAATCCGGAGCGCGCCACGGCTTCCAGCGGAGCTCCTCCTCCAGCTGGGCGAGGGCTGCCTCCTGGCGCTTATACAGCTCACTGTCTGCTGGAGCCATGTAATGGTCGTAGTCTTCTGTCATGTTTCGGCTGTGTGGCAGGCAGGGATTGGACCCAAACGCAAACTCACTGGAGACAGGATTGAACGCAAAAGGGCAGCTTTTATTGCTGAACACCAAAAACTCTACAAAATCTAAACTGGGATGACTAACAAAACACACAGTATGAGGGAGACTACGACACTGACAAAGAGAAACACAGGGCTTAAATACACAGAGGGATAATGAGGGAATGAGACACAGAAGGAGAGCACAGCTGGGAGTAATCAGGCTGGACGAGACAAGGGAAGCAAAACTAGAAACACTCACATGAGACATGGACTTTCAAAGTAAAACAGGAAACACACTGACTGAACTCTAAACATGCAAACTTAACAGCAACTGGGGAGACAGAACATAGGAACCTGAAACGTGGTACAAAAACGTCACAGTAGACATAACATGGAACACAGGGAAGCCATATGACAAAGCCAAAGAACTAAACCTATGATAACCATAACAGACCTAGGGAAACAAGAAACCGTACAACAAAGGACTCAAAACATAATATAAAAACACAAGATCTCTTCAAAATAAAATAGGAAACATAATGAGACGCAGACATGACAACCAGAACTTGACAATGTAAGACACAGACATGAAACACATGAAGAGCAGGGGAGACTTAACATGGGTTGGAAACACAAGGGGGAACTAATAAGCAAATGAACATAGGAGACCTAATGAGCTTAAACATACTATCAACATCAAAATGAACTAAAACTCAAAACACTGGGTCATAAGACCCAGGATCGTGACAAGAACAAACTAAAGTCTACTAATACGCCTATACGTTTTCAGCCAGCCAGGTACTCTTTCACAGCATTTGTGCTGTTTGTTTCCTTTGGAGCATTTATAATTAAATCATTGGACTCACTAAAATCATTTGTGTTTTTAGCAGTGTTGGGACTAACGCGTTATTAAGTAACGCGTTACAGTAACTACGTTGTTATTGTGGTAACGAGCACAGTAACTAGTTATTATGCCAAAATCAGGAACGCGTTAGTCGTTACTGGGATTTAGATAGGGTCGTTACTCGTTACTTCGTGTGGTGGCTATCGCGGAGCTTCCACAGATTCAGTAACATTAGCAAGTGGTGGAAGCCAGCAGGTGGATGAAGGAAAGGGGACGCAGAAGGAAAAGAGACCCGAGGCGGCCGCCGGTCCAAGTGTGAACTGAACTTCAGGTAAGAAGTTATGACCTGCAGTCTCTCTGGGTCAGATATGAACCAAGTTTAGGTGGAGTTTATTTTCGTTATTCTGACTTTTTCCGTACTGCGTGCTAGCTAGCATGACGGAGTTTCTATACAGCTGGGTGGTGCTATGAAGTTAATGATGTTTAACTTTATTTTGTTCATAAGTTATTAGAGTTGTCAACCGTCCTGTCTGGTATTCAGAGAAAATATTACGCGTTTCTTATTGAGGTGAAAAGAAACAGTTTGTCCCGTAATTCAGCTACAATGAAAAAGGCACAAAGCTGGAGTTATTCTGTGTCTTTGCTGCACAGCTGCCTCTTCTTCTTTCATTCTCCCCCTCCCTCTCCCGTTTCTACTTCAATCATGAAAACTGATCAATGATCAGCTGATCGTCTCTCTTGTTTGTTTATCGCTCACTTTGCGCCGAAAGAGGAAACCAGCGGATGTCGCGCTAAACAACAGCAGCACGTTTAAGCTTGATCAGCTGTTGTTAGAATTTATTTAATATTACTTTCTACTATCAGCTGATGTTTGCTGGAGCCACAGCTGCAAAAAAGCTGCTGGTCATGATATGGTTTGGTTATCTGGTGAGAGGGAAACATGAAGATGAATCCAGGAGATGTCCTTACTGAATCATCAGAGCTGAACAGGTGATGGAGAAACAGGTTTACCTTTTAGGTGACATGAATGAGTTGAAGGGAAGTTATGAACTGTTTCTGAGAGACAAATAACACCAGGATCCTTTTTTAGGTAGCTGACAGCTGGTAACTGTGCAGGTGCGGATCTAGCAAAGTTTTGCCAGGGGGCCAGGTAGGGCATTAACAGGGAGAGGTGGGCGCAAAGAAATACTTTTCTTTCTTATTCTCATTTCAAATGTCTAGCTTTTAAAAAATAATTATCTGAATCTTACAACAAACGATTGATAGATTGATGCATATATACCATCAAAACAGTGTACATCACTGTCACAATAGTGTTTATTTTCATTCAAAGGCTTTATGATTTTTCCTATAATGGTGGGCCGGTCTCTAGTCAAAATGCCCGGGCCAATTTTCTGTCCCAGTCCAGCCCTGTATGCAGCTCATCTGCAGTCTGGTGTTACCTACATCTTCCTATTCAGAAGGCAGAATTTCCGAGTTCTGAGTACAATCGAAAGCACCACGACTGCAGTTTTTGTGTTGGATGTAAAAGGCGCACATGACGCTGTGACGTAGGCTAGAATCATGGAAGCAGTCAATGACGGTCCAGGCGTGGGATTTCTCTTGTGGAAATATGCACATTATCGTTTCCTTTCTATTGGTAGGTGGCACAGTGCACTGTGGCAAGTAAGCAAGCTAGAAGACTGCAAAGTTATGGAAGAAACACATTAACAAGAGAATTCTGAGTAAAACCAAAGTTACTTTCCCTAGTAACTAGTTACTTTGAAAGTAACGAGTAACTTGAAGTAACTGAGTTACTTTTGAGAGAAGTAACTAGTAATGTAACTAAGTTACTATTTTAAAGTAACTTACCCAACACTGGTTTTTAGTCTGTGAACTGTGAGTCATTTCTAGTGTTTTATTAGTGCATTACTCTGCAATATTAGGTTTGATTCTGCATTTTGGCTCTTTTGGCTCCAAAACCCCCATAATACTTTCAATTTTTACAATATTGAAAGGTTACTGCCCCAAGTAGAGGAGTTTAAGTATCTTGGGGTCTTGTTCAAGAGTGAGGGGAGAGAGGAGCGAGGGATCGACAGACGGATTGGTGCTGTGGCTGCATGTTGATGTGGACACTGTACCGGTCCATCATGGTGAAGAGAGAGCTGAGTGTAAAAGTGAAGCTCTTGATTTACCAGCTGATCTACGTCCCCATCCTCACTGATGGTCACGGGCTGTGGGTAATGACCAAAAGAAAGAGATTGTGGTGGCTGGCTTTTCCCTCAGATATAGGGTGATGAGTTTGGCCATCCGGGAGGGGCTCAGAGTAGAGCCGCTGCTCCTCCACATCAAAAGGAGTCCGTTGAGGTAGTTTGGACATCTGTAGCATTGCAGCATTATAGAGCATGTGCCTTTTTCAGAATAAAGATCATTTTCAGAGGTTCCCCTGCTATGTGTCCATAAGCAATTGCTTATCCGAGGGTCCAAAAAGGCCAAGAGGCATATAAGAATAGTAAATACTGCCATCATCCACAATTTTAGTACTTAACAGAAGTGAACAGTACAGACCTCTGGGTGAAGCAAACCAGTTAGCTCCAGGAAAATGGCACAGGGCCAGGCCTAAGCCAGTTAACTCCAGAAGGACAGTGCAGGGCCAGATCTTAGCCAGTTTGCTCCTGTGGGAAGATGCTGGACCGGGCCTAAGCCAATTAGCTCCTGAAGGACGGTGCAGGGCCAGGCCTAAGCCAGTTAACTCATGGGAGATGGTACAAGGCCGGACCTCAACCAGTTAGCTCCACAAGGATAATGCGAGGCCGGTGCTAAACCTGTTAGCTCCACAAGGATGGCACAGGGCCAGGCCTAAGCCAATTGGCTCCTGGAGGATGGTGCAGGGCCAGACCTTAGCCAGTTAGCTCCTGGAGGATGGTGTAGAGCCGGGTCTAGGCCAGTTAACTCCAGAAGGACGGTACAGGGCCAGGCTAGGCCTGTTAGCTGATCTGATCAGGATGCCTCCTGGGTGAGGTGTTCCGAGCATGTCCCACTGGGAGGAGGCCCCGAGGCAGACCCAGGACACTCTGGAGAGAATTTATCTCACAGCTGGACAAGCTGAAGCAGGTGGCTGGGACAGGGAGGTCTGGGCTTCTCTGCTTAGGCTGCTGCCTCATGACATGTTCCTTCATGTCAAGGACAGGGACAAAAATTGTTGGATTGGCAGGATAAAGGGGCGTGGGAAAAATACTGCATAGTCACAATATTTCCAGTGGCAATTTTGGATTAATAGATGGACACCAAATATCATAATTTATATTAAATACATACAAATATTTTGAGAATACTGAGAATACTATGAACATCATCTCCTACACGACCATCCTCAGAGAACATTAGTTGAGCAAACTTAACATTAAATCAGCTCAGCCAAAAACCATCTACACTGGCCACACTCAGTTTCTCAAAGCTACAGCAAAAGGAGGTCACAGTGGATGGATGGGTCTCTCTTTTTTTCTGTCCTGAATGAGACTCAGCTTAGTTCTATGAGCTATCATTTACAAACTTTAACAAATTTTTACTCTTTTGACAATGAAAACAAAGCAACTTTGAACAACTGTATTACTCATGTTATGCAAAAATTGTTATTTGCCCAGTTTTTCCATTTTCTGCTAAAAGTCTGTTTTTTTTAACCACAAATATACAGAACATTTTGTACATTTAAAAAAATTTCCCTTACTCTACAGTCTCTTATTTCTTACTTTTTATTTTCATATTCTTTATTTTTGTCTAAAATTGCATGCTCTATCTGCCTGTCAATTTGCTGCTGTAACACCTTAATTTGTCCAATGAGGACATTGGACATTACAAAGGGGATAAATAGAATAAATAGGAATAAAATAAAAATAAAAATACAAGTGAATTGCACATTTCAAGTATGGAGTCTATTGCACCATTGACTATTAAGAAAAAGTATTGCACAAAAGGTATTGCACGGTGAAGTGAAGAGGCACTACAGCTTAGTTGTTCCCCCCTCCTTTGTCCTCCTGTCTCCCCTCCCTCTCCCCTCCAGAGAGGAGTTAAACAGTTTGATGGCGTGTGGGACAAAGGAGTTTTTAAGTCTGTTAGTTCTTGTCTTTGGGAGAAGCAACCTGTCACTGAACAGACTCTTCTGGTTGTTTATGGCCATGTGCAGAGGATGCCCAGCATTGTTCATAATGTCCAGCAGTTTCTTTAGTGTCCTTTTCTCTGCCACTGTCACCAGAGTGTCCAGCTTCATGCCGACCACAGAGCCAGCCTTCCTGATCAGTTTTTCCAGCCTGGATGAGTCCTTCTTTGCTGTGCTGCTCCCCCAGCACACCACAGCATAGAAAAGTACTCCAGCAACACTGACTGGTAAAACATCCTCAGGATGAGTGGGCGGAGGGAGGTTTTGAGTCCCCCCCGTTCTCTGCGGCCTGCTGGAGCGATGGGGTCTGGGAGGAGTTGGCCGTCCGATTGGGGTCTGGAATGTGGGCCTCCCTGCTGCTGCCGAGTCGGGGCAGTCTGCTTCTCTCCACCCCAGAGAAAAGGGTAACACTACCTGGGTCTGGGTGCAGTTTCCCCCTCCAGGGGCAAGGGTATCAAGACCTGGGGTATAGAGTACGCTTGGGGAGTGTGATTGTGTGTACAGTGTCTCTTCATGTCTGTCTCCACGTTGGTTGAGTGTTGAGTAAGTGCATATGAGAGCATGAGGGTGGGAATGGATGTTTGTATCTGTGTGTGCCTGTATGTCTGTGTCTATATGTCAGGTTGGGTATCAGACGCCACCTCTCTGGGCACATCTCAGGCCCTCCAAGGTTTGGAGGCCTTTCTCCCCCACGACTCCCCCTGCCAGTGGCAGACGCCCTCAGACATCAGTGCGTCGGTGGTTCTTTGTGTCCAGGGGTGGGCGTCCAGGTACACACCGGCTCACTCCTTGGTGGCTACTTGTCGGGGCCTGGAGCCTGGGGCTCGCTCGGGCCACTTCGGGGGTGGGGTGCCCTCGGCCTCTCGGCCTGGGGCTCGGTCACTCAGGCACAGCTGGCTGCTGGCGGAGCTCACGGGCATGTCACTGCAGTAAATCCGTTGGGCATCTTTCTTTGCCTTTAGACAATAATTCTGATGGCAAAAGAGCCAAACGGGACAGGCAAAAAAAAAAAAATTGTCCAATGAGGGATAATAAAGGACATTTCTCTTCTATTTGATTCTATTCTTTCCTATGTGGCCCGTGAATCACACTATGGGAGTGGTTTCAGATGTTTCTGTGAGCTGTGTCCCCTTCAGCTGTATCTGCCAAGATTTGTTTGGATTTCCGGAGCCTTTATCTATCTCATCAGGTCATTTCCTATGTGTAACAGCACCATTTCCTGCCTCTGTGGAGCACCATCAGCGATTACAGAAAAACCAAACCGTTTCTCCCATTTTCACCTTTGTTTCTCTTTCTATTCATTTTCTTTTCTCCTACTTCTGTTTCTCTCTAATCTTGAAAGATTAAACATTGGTGTGACAAATTAAAAATTAGTCTGTCGCTGTTATTATCAGTGGTTAATCATGGTATTTTGACCCACCTAGTTCCTTTAGAGTGAGCAAGAAACAAAGCTAATTTCTGTATGACCCCCAACATGCTGACCGTAAATCTTAATAAAAAAAATGTTCTTGGTATTCCTGCGTCATTTACAAGAAACAAATAAAACTGTTTGCTTCTTGTGGCTATCTCTCCCCTACTCTCTACTGATTCCATTGTCCACCTGCCAGAGAGAGGGCGAAAATACTTGTTCAGAACAATAAGTACTTCCTCCTGCAAAGCGGTTCGCTCAGCAGCATCAGAGGAATCAACAGAAAACATGTGTGATCAGCCATTGTACTGAGCTATGCTCCAGCCTTCCTGCATTAGCCTGTTTCCTAAAGTTGCCGTGTGACCTTGGACTGTAATTCTGTCTGTAAGGAAGAAACACGTATATGCTCACAAAGCTACATACAGTAAATATATGTTCCACCAGCACAAAAAGAAAAGGGAAAAAATGAAATGAACTTTGGTCATAACTAATACATAAATGTTCAGTCAGGGAAAAAATTATTTGAACACCTGCTGATTTTGTAATCAGTCTATATTACAGTAGTAGGTTTAGTTGAACAGTGAGAGACAGAACAAATGAATTTGCATTTTTATGAATGTAATAAGCATTTGATTTGCAAAACGTGCTTTAGTAGGGGAGACCGGGGATAGTTGTAACGTGGGTCAGTTGTAACACTTCAAATTTCTCCAATCAGGGCTAAGTTTCAAATGATGTGACTCATCCTGTGCATGCCCAATTCAGTTCTGCTATCACATGTGAAAAATCAGCACATTTTGTCAAAAACAGACAATTTAACACCAAAAAAAGTAATTTGTATGCCAAAAAGTAAGTTTTTCTACTTTATTTCAATTTCTAATAGCATTATCTGCTTTGCAGTTAAACTCATCAAACTTAAATTATGTTATTTGTATGTCTATGGGGATATATTCTGTGTAGGTCTTTAGTGCTAATGTTTTAGCCGTTGGCTGTAATGTTAGCTAGTTCATGGCTATAGGAGTCTGGGTCAGTTGTAACAGCAACAGTCTGGGTTAGTTGTAACAATAATGCAGATGTTACAACTTACCACACTATTACTTTAACTTATATTAAACAAGTTGGGGCAACGACATCAGCAGAGAGACGTTCACTGGTCGCATTTGTATATGCGGTTAATGCCATTGGCAACACAATTCCTCCACTGTTTGTGTTCCCACACATACATTATGCAGACCACTGTGTCAGAGATGGACCAGTAGGAAGTACTGGTAGTGGAAATAAATCAGGATGAGTGCAAGAAACAGATTTCCTCATCTTTCTGAAGCACTTTGCAAACCACACCAAGGTAAGCCATGATAAAAAGTAATGGAATTGCGATGCTGGTGAACAACTACATTTTTTCAGCTTCATTGTTATGTTCAAAATTGGTGCAAGAGTTGTAGGTTATAATGCCCACTGAGCCAATGAGGCCAAACTCAAGGAAGACCAACCAAAATTAATGAAATATTCAGTTGCAGAAATTTCCATAATTTGTCTTTTTTGGGGGGTTGGAATATGTTCAAAAGCTAGATTTCTGCATTCTGTCACACACACACACAGCTACATAAATGGCTCTAAGTGCATTCATGTGTTGAATAAACAAAGATTACATGTTAATATTTTGTTAGTACCCTTATTTCATTGTGTTACATTTTACCCCAGGATATGTTACAACTAACCCAGACTATGGGGTTAATTGTAACATTTCACTCTTTGTGTTTGAGACCATACCATGCAATGGGTAATTGTGCTGCAGAGAAAATAGCTGTACTATTTAATAGCAGAGACATGTAAATACTTTGCATTACATTTTGAATCCACTACCTTAAAAGAGCTCCAATTTACAGACAGAAATGTCAAAAATGTTACAACTATCCCCGGTCTCCCCTACTTGGTGGCAAGCCCTTTGTTGGGAATCACAGAGACGTGTCTTGTAGTTGACCACAAGTTTCGCACACATTCCACAAACTTCTGTGTGGAGGGACTGAGAGTTCGAGTTGCCAAACATCAACCATGAAACACTAATGACTTGGAGAGGATCTGCAAAGAGGTGTGGGACAAAATCCCCCCTGTGGCGCTCATGAAAATGCATTTTTCTGGATTTTTTAAATTGTTTTTTTGTTATTTTTCTCTCAGTAAGTATAGCTGTGACACCTGACGGTCACTTTAGGCAGTGCCCTATAAGCCATGCGAGCAGTTCAACAGTGCTTTTTGGGAACTGATTCAATTAATATAATAAAATCAATGTAAAGAACTGCCACACAGAACAACAGCATACTCATTCCACTTTGCATTTTAAATGAAAATGCCATTAAAATATAATTAAATGACTGTTTTAAACAAAAAAATGATTTTAATACAAAATGTATTTAAATTTCACTAAACATTAATACAGTTTCTGTGTTCAGTAGCAAACTTATCAGAGGTCTTAGTGGTGCACTTTCAGTTTAGAAGTGTGCGCTCTGTAATGGTGTTTTCATGGTATTTTCTTCAAGCAGGGATTAAATCACTGAGCTCTAGGTTATTATGTTGCATCTCTGACCTTAAGGTCAAAATGGTGATCCCCAGTCATTTAAATAATATACAGACACCCCTGGCACAGTAGATGATGAGTGCTAAAAATGAAATTAAAGAAAGGATAAAGCTAAACATATATTGTCAGTGCGCCCCAGGGTGGCTGTGGCTACAATGTAGCTTGCCATCACCAGTGTGTGAATGTGTGCGTGAATGGGTGGATGACTGGATATGTAAAGCACTTTGGGGTCCTTAGGGACTAGTAAAAAGTGCTATATAAATACAGGCCATTTACCATTTACCATTTTCACTACAGTGGTAATCATTTTTCACTTAACTGAAATTCCTAGCATTTCATTAAAAAACAACCCTACAATAAATTACTCCACACTTGGATTTTTTTGTTAGCTTTCTCTCCAGCTGGTCAACCTTGCAGTGATAGGTTTGACCCTTTGAAAGCCTAAATCCCTGGGCTGGGAGCCGCTGCATTTAGGAGGCACAGGTTTGTATTTTGTTCATACCTGTTCAATATGCACATTCACACTCCTCCAAGCGAAAGATGCAAAGTAACCTGATATCACACTGACTCATAGGGTTGCCAACTCCCTGAAAAATAAATAAGGGACACCTCGTGGCCAGGGCCGGGCAACCCAGTTGTCTTCACCCTTCCCAGTGTGGTAGCTCTTTTTTGTGTGTGTGAAATTATTTTTTAACCATTTGACTTGAATTTGATTTAAGCAGATGCATATTCTTTGTGATATGAACACATGTGAAACAAATGATCATTTAGCCATTTATTTTTAGCTCAAAATGACAACATTAACACAGTAAAACAGGTCTCTTTCTTAAACAGAAGCCTGTCATGCTTAACTTTTGAGAATATAAGTAAATCTTTCTTTAAAAGAACTCTGTCCTGCTTAACTTAAAATTATATAAATTAATAGAAAGCAATAGAACGAAAAATATTCTTGTAACAGTGCACATATAGTGCATTTAGTACAATTGGCTTCAGTTGAGGTATTATTTCAGCTTTTCTAATGCTAATCAGCTGCTCCTGTTTGTAAACCCGCTTGTTCCCATGATTACGCACCTTAACTCATCATCATTATTCATCTATGTATTACTTTTATGTATTAGTCATCTATTTGTTGTAATCATCCATCCTTGCAGTTGTTTATTACACAAAATAAATGATATTATCACACTTCTGGCCACATAGCGCTGATATTCACCGCACATGCCCATATTAACCTTAACCAGAGGGTTTAAACAACAAACCAGTGTTTACATACCATATCTGCTTCTGCCGTGGCCTGGTGGACAAAAAATTGGTTAAGGGTTCCCCGAGCTTTCACGCCCCTCATGTTCTTCTTGTGCCCACCACTAGAAGCATGCCTATGGAAAAAGTGCGCCGGCACACAGTGCAGTGCGCTTTATAGGTGTTATCGTGCACTTTCCCAGCCAGGTGTTTTCCTTTTCCCAGTCCTCCCTGTACTTTTGCAGCCTTTTTTCTTTTCTTTCTCTGAGGGGAACAAACATTGCTGCTCTAACGCTGGGCTTACACTGTGCGATTTTTGGCCCATTTTGAGCCGATTTTTGAGTCGTGCGACCGATTTGGTGATCGGCCCGATTTTGGCCTTCATCGTGCATCGTGTAGTATACGTGGGGTAACGAGAAGCGATTAACACCTCACGACCAGCTCCCGATCATCAATCGCTCGTGAGGGTGTCACCACAGCCGCTCACACTGCTCATGCGCAAACACGTAAACATCGGTGAAAAAGACGGCGCAGCACGGCTGTGCAGCGTGTGATCTGGACACAAGTGATGGAGGCACTTGTAGAACTTTGGAAAGCTCATCCGAGCCTTTTCGATGTGGCATCACAAAATTATCACGACCACAACAACCGTGAAAATAGTTGGATTTACACTGCTGCTCAATCACAGCTGCCTGATCATGTTTTTCATTAGCAATTTAGCAAAGTTGATGGTGGTGTGTCTGTGTGAGTGAAAGACAGAGAGAGCGAGCGACAGATTTTCTGTTATAACCTTCATGTTATGTTGGCACAGTGTGAGCACTCAGGTCGCATCAGAGCATCGGGCGGTATAGTGTGAGACCTGCATCGTGACCTGCAAACTTCTAATCCCTGCGAGTCAATCGTGCAGTTTGAGCAAGAGCTGAATAACGCGACTGAAAAAAATCACAGTGTCTGCCCAGCTTTAGGTGTACTGTCATCCGAGACTTGCACCGCAGTGTCGGCGTTTGTTTCCCTGTTGGCCATGCTTGTTGTTGTGGTCATCTGTTGTCTTCCGGTATTTTCTCCGCAAGCGACCTTTCCTCGACCAATGAGATAGTCTGAATTGTCATACTCGAATTGTCATAAGTGTGCTGTCAGCTCATTGGTCACAAAGCAGGAGAGGGGCTGGGAATTATGTTTTCAAACAAAGCGTTAATTCCATTAACATTTATAGGCTACTTTTGATTCTCACTGTATTACGGGACAAAGTGCGTCCCTTATTAGCTCAATACGGGACGTGTACTTTTGTTTCTAAATACGGGACGATTCCGTTTTTTAAGGGACGGTTGGCAACCCTACTGACTCACCAACAAAGTGACAATCATTCTTTGAAAGCAGCACTGTCTTTCTGAGAGCATCGATGCATTTAATGCCATCACCCCCCCCCCCCCCCCCCCCCTCTCTCTCTTTTTTAACTGTCACGTGATACCTGAGTCTGTTCGTCCAGTAATCAATTGTTTACTGGAGCTGCATTTTCTGTACTCATTTATCACACTGGCCGAAATGTGTAGCCAGTGTCACGTGACTGTGAGTCGCATGTGGGCACAGCAGAGCAGGCTGATCTGCTCACCTGCGCTTGACCCACAAAGGCAGCCTACTCTGCCGGACGTACCTATTAAAAGCAGGGGCACATCATCTCAAAATGTGGGTCAAGGGGACAAATGACAGTGGAATGGGGGACAGATGACATAGAAAGTGACGTTCTTTGCGCAATAATGGGGTTGTGGCGCCTCCCCCTGGGGTTTCACGTGAACTGCAATCCATTTTTTTCCTCTACACAATAAATATGCTGCAAACCTGCGGGAGAGAGAGTAGAACACGACGACAGAGGGTTTTATGTATTTTATGTCTTATGATTTCTTACTTCTGCACATGTCAGAGCTCGTGCTGAAGCCCTCCGCCCACTGAGCTACGGCTCAGACCCTCCTCTCTCATTCACTCCGGACGCATCTTCCACCAGCTGTGTCCAGCATGACTGCCGACAGCAGGTACAAGAGCCGCGCGCCCCAGACAGGTAAGCTTTCTCAGCAAGGCTGCTTAGTGGTGCCTCCATGACGCGCGTGAGCGTTTTAACGTGTGTTTGCTCGGATTCTCTCCTCCTGCCATCCCTGCCTCGTGTCTGATGGAATTTGGCTTCACGTCTCAGATGATGGAGAGGTAAGAGGCACACAGCAGATAAGTGTGTGTGTGTGTGTGTGTGTGTGTGTGTGTGTGTGTGTTTATATATACATGACTTACAAAATAAAAGCCCTATTCTGCGCAGCACCTGCACGGGTGAAATGCTGTAGTATTTCCTGACGCTTCTTCCTGTCTTAAAGATCAGTGGCATATGCAGCAACGACGCTGCATATTACAGGTCAGCAGTAACAGAGACCCCACTTCTGCATGGGTGCCTCCAAGAATTTTTTCACAGAGTGGGGAAAAATAACATAAATAATATAGGGCAGTCTTGGCAGGGAGGGGGGCAGTTTGTAACATCTGCACACATCTGTAAGCATAGCTCTGCTGGACAGCTCTGTGAACACTTTTGGTCTTTTATGCTGGTCTGGTCATCATCTCATTGAGTCCAGCTTCTCAGTATTTGGGCCTTTTTCTTTCTTTCATTGGCAGGGCTGTCAAAGTTTTTAATAAAAATTAAAATGTTTCAGTAATGAGTCAGTCTGTTTAGTCCAGTGACGTCTCCACATCTTGGGCTTTTCCAAGTCTTAAAGATCCCGAGTTAATCCTGAGTGATGTGAAACAGAAAAAAAACAAAAACAAAAACCAAACCCTTGCACTAAGAAGCTAGAATTACAGAGGTTTTGCCATTTCTGCTTAGAAAACATCCTGTACAACTGGATTAGCTAATTATTTCAGCTAACTATGGTGGTAGTGAATTGAAAAGTTATTTCAGTTTCTTCCCCTTTAACCCACCTTTGTTTAGAGTGCCCCTTGTATAGATAAGTTTTGACAGCATGTGGGTCTAGCGTCTGTGCTCATCCAGAGCTGTGTGACTGAGATGACCATATTAGGAATATCCAGCCCAATCTCCGAACTTGGAAAAATCATCCTATATTGTTCAAACCTCCTTTTTCTAACACACAGTCAATGAAAAGTAAATTAGCTTAAAGGAGGATGTTATGGAGCATCTGGAGGATGAATTCAGTATGAGATAAAGAACAATTTTTATGACCTAGGAATCAAGTTCATTTTTTAGTGTCCAAGCATGAGAGCATAGAGCTAATTTGAGTGGACTACATCCTTAGTCACAAGTCAGAAGATGTGTGTTTTTTTGTAACAAGCTGTTCAAAGCTGAAAAATAGTTAACATAGATGATTTGGATGAAAATTTCATAACATAATCAATGAATTCAACTCCAAAAATGTTTCTTATCACTTTATGTTAGTCTCTTTAGCCACTGTAATATGTTACTGTGAAATTTGGTGCAGTTTGGTAAATGACTGCATCTACTGTTAGGAGGAAGTAGGAGTCGTGAAATCCCACAATTACTTCCAGGTGTATGTTGACCAGCCTCCCCTAGCCATGCCCCCTGAACTGCCGCTACACCCCTCCCCTGCAGCTGATATTTTCACAAAAAGATATTCTGACAGCTCTTACATACAGCATCCGCTCTTCACTCTTTATTTTCAGATTTATATTTACAAAATCCCACGAGTGGTTAATAATTGATTTTTTTGCCTTCATCCTGCTTCACTGTTTTCTGATGTGGTGCCATGTTGGACAGCAGCGCTGAGGCTGAGTCAGAGCAGCCGACACAGACGCAGCAGTCTGCATCTCTGTATTTTATGATCTGTGTGTGGGTGTGACTTACAAACACATTCACAGACAAACTGTCAATATGCAAGCAAAGCAGTAACACACACACACACACACACACACACACACACACACACACACACACACACACACACACACACACACACACACACACACACACACACACACACACACACACACAGAAACATTCTCCAACTTCAGAACCACCTCTGCTCAGTAACACAGCTAATGCACTGTGTATAAGATTTGATATTAAAAGCTTGTAATATCCTCAGATGAAAACATTTGGAGAAAATCTAATGTATGATGGGAGAGCCTGGATTTATATTTGACCTGCTACTGAGTTCATATCAGAGACATCTGTCTCTTTCAAGCCTCTGTTTGAAGGTTCTTGTTCCTTTTCACCCATCTTTCCAGATACGTGTATGCCTCTGCACTGTACACTCTCTCCACCCCCTCCTGTTGTGAAACAACTGCCTGCTATACTGTATTATGAATACTTGGAGATTTTGCACGTATAATAAGACAAGCTACAGTTTGTTCATGTAAATGGGGGATCTTATTCACACACAGATGTCAGTCATGGAGTTCCACAGGGTTCTATGCTGGGGCCATTTCTGTTTTGCTTTATACATGCTTCCCTAAGGAAGTATCAATAAAAGTCATAGCATACATATTTGTTGCTATGCAAATGATACCCAACTTTATCTTTCTATGAAGCTAGATGACATATACCGACTAGTTAAACTATAGGCATATCTTTAAGACATAAAGCATATTGTACTCGTTATTGCCCGAGAAAGATGTTTAAGCCTTTAAATTAAAGCTGAAAAATTTGCACTTCAATCACATCTTGTTTGTTTGAGTTGAAATCCACTGTGTTGGTGTACACAGGTGGTTCTTTGTCAACCAAAGTTTCTGGGTTAACCACTGCTGCTTTGTTTTCTATCTGTGTGGTTGTTTCCAGGAAAAAGAATATGTTGGTTTTGCCACACTGCCCAACCAGTTGCACAGGAAGTCAGTGAAAAAAGGCTTTGACTTCACACTCTTGGTTGCAGGTACGAGGTTTAAAAGGACACAACTTTGTCATGCACCAAAAGTGTCAAACCAAGACAGGATGTCATTACATCAAACTTTCACATTACACTTTCTGCACAGCCTGTTTAAATATGAATTGCCATCTAACAAGCTACATATTATAGGCAAAAGGTTAACAGTAGTCTGTCACATTTTATTTAAAAACTTTGACTACTTAGTATATATGTGGTCAAAGGAGATTGCAAAGAAAAGCGTCTGGACTTCTTTAAGTTGCTTGAAGACGTTTCACCTCTCATCTGAGAAGCTTCTTCAGTTCTAAGGTCAAATGGTGGGGAGTCCCAGATTTAAACCTAGTGGGAGTATCCCCCCAAAGAGGGACAAAAGGACCCCCTGATGATCCTCTAATCGCCTGAGCCAAGGTGTGAAATTGCCACCATTTGACCTTAGAACTGAAGAAGCTTCTCGGATGAGAGGTGAAACGTCTTCAAGCAACTTAAAGAAGTCCAGACGCTTTTCTTTGCAAGCTCCTTTGACTACGATGACCTGGATCCTGGATGACTGAGAACCTTCACAGACCTAGTATATATGTGGGCATTTCAGAATATGTCCATCAACATATCAGGGCCAGAACTCACAGCCATCAAAGTTCATGTGAGGTATCATGCACATTGTTGTGGGAGCTTGGTGTAGTAACAGCTTGTTTTTTATTGCTAGCAGTAAGTCAGACTCATTCCCAGTGGTACTGGACTCCACCAAGACTGTCTTCTGTCACCAGTTCTGTTCATCATTTTCAGGTGCAGCCAAGAGGTAGAGGATGTTGGGTTTTGTGGTCTTAATATATCATCTCGACTTATTGGAGATGATGTAGTTCTGTTGGCTTCATTGAACCATGACCTCAGCTTGCACTTGAGAGACTTGCAGCTGAGTGTGAACTGCTGGAATAAGAAGTAGCAGCTTCAAGCGTAAGGCCATCGTTCTAAACTGGAAAAAGGTGGAAAGCTCCCTCTCGGTTGGGGATGAGTTGCTGTTCTTTTCTCAGGGTCTTGTTCATGAGTGAGGTAATGTGGATTGAAGACTGACAGATTGATTGGTGTATCTTCTGCAGTCTGTTGTGGTGATCAATCTACATTTTTACCCATGGCCACAAGCTCAGGGTGGTGAAGAGTAGAAAGAAAGAGATTATGACTACAAGCAGTAGAAAACATCAAAAAGTATATTTGCTCAGCATTAGACAGAGAAGTTGCTACTCCTCCACATTGAAAGGAAATAAGCAAAGTGCTTCAGGTATCTAATGAGAATGCCTCCTGGGCGCCTTATAGACTAGGTGTTGATCCATGTTATCCATGTTGCATGGATATCTGACCCACAGTCCTGTTATTAAGGACAGAGGGAAATTGATATTGCCTGTTAAGGAATAGCTTTGGAGATTACCTGATCAGTTGAGAAATAAATGCTCAATGTGTGTATCGCACAGACTGCAAATAAAAGATGGCTATTGCATTTTTTGGAACCAGAAATGGCCTTATTTGGATAACAGGCTCTTAAGTGCTAGCTTATCAGCTAATGCTAGCAAACTTCAATAGCCACCTGCATCCATAAACTATATGGCTGCAACCCCCTGACGATAAATGATATTTAATGGCAAGTAACTGAGTAATAAAACAGAAAAGTTAATTAATACAAATCTTTTGCTAAAGCCCTTGAGTTAAGGCTGAGAGATTGCACTTCAATTATATGCTGGATATGCTTGTGTGATTTAACTATCACTTTGGTAATGTGCAGACACACACCAAAATTGGAATGGAAATCGAGAACCGGCTCTTGTAAAGAACCAGTACCCAGTAGTTCAATTTCTTGGAATTGCTAGTCTGTTTGCCTATCGAGCCCGCTTATTGATTCTACTTGTACATGCACTACAATCAACTGAGTTCAGTTTTGTGCTGAAGGAGGTAATAGTGGTGCAGGCTGAGGAAAAGCTGAGGGAATGCTGACCCCAGCCCAGCAACCAGACTGTGAACTTCAAAAGGTAACAACAAACTGATGAGCAGTCGGACTGCATCCTCTGTTTCTACCTGTTTATGTTTCTAAGGTGGAATCACCGTAGTGATCACTTTAAAGTGTCTTTCTGCTGGTTTTTATATTTGCTTTGTGCTATTGACTTTGTTCATACCTACATTCTAAGAGAAAGATCATGCGTGTGTCCTCATTAGGGTAGGGATTTGTTTTGGTGTGCGAGACTATTTGAGGGGTAGATGAGCTGCAAAAAGCGTTGCTGTAAACATGTCAAATCGCAGATTCAAGCACCAGAAATTTCAGTCTTCACAACAATTGGCCCAGATAATCTTTATCCGAGCCACACTAATTAATAACACAAGTTTTACTCCCTTGCTTTAACTGACAATAAAATTAGTTTCCATGTGACAGTGAGCATGTTACACTGATGTAATGATCAATATGTATCCTACAGGTGAGTCTGGCCTAGGTAAATCCACTCTGGTGAACAGCCTTTTCCTCACTGATCTTCATAAAGACAGAAAGCTGCTCAACGCTGAAGGTGCGTGACTAATCTATCAGACGTCTTCACACCATTCTTCTTGTTTCTTTCATCAGTTATACAGTGACTACAGAGTCATTGTATAACTCTCTGGTTTAATATCCATATCTGTTTGTTGTTTTGCCCCGAAGAGCGCATCAGTCAGACAGTGGAAATCACAAAGCACACTGTGGACATTGAGGAAAAGGGGGTGAAATTGAAACTTACAGTTGTGGACACCCCAGGATTTGGAGATGCTGTCAACAACACGGCGTGGTAAGGGTTGAGTTTGTACCGAACAAGATGAGCATGGTGATAAACATCAAATGGAAGAAGCCCTCTTATTTTTCTAAGTAAAGTGGACTTTACTTATTAAGTAAAGTCCACGTAGACTCTCCTTTCATATGGTCAGATTGTCTGCTTTGGACCATGTTTGAGTGAATGAACTGGGTAAGCTAGCTCAGACAGACACAAACCTGCTATTACTGTAAGCTAAGCAAACCACCTTCGAGATCAAAATGACTCTTTAGAAAAGTAGATCAGTTTTTTAGCAAAATATGCAAATATGCCGTTATTTTCTAGCTGGAGGCCCATTACAGATTATATCGACCAGCAGTTTGAACAGTACTTCAGAGATGAGAGCGGACTCAACAGGAAGAACATCCAGGACAACAGAGTGCACTGCTGCCTCTACTTCATACCCCCATTCGGACATGGGTAATATATATATATTTTCCTACACACACATATGCACACATGTATCGTACACAGATTCAGGGAAGTTCGTATCTCCCTGCAGGCTTCATCCTGTTGATATAGAGTTCATGAAGGCCCTACAGGATAAAGTTAATGTGGTTCCTCTCATCGCTAAAGCTGACTGCCTCACTCCCTTTGAGATAAAGAAACTCAAAGAAAGGGTAAGATCATAAAGACACATGATTTCACTGCAATTATGACAGCTTTATATGTGGAAAATAAAAAGTGAATTTATGCTGAAGTATTTTCACTGTAAAATAAATGAAAAGTCCCAAATTAATGTGAATGCTGTTTAAAAATTCACATTACTGAGATCCTTAACTAGCACTTAACCAATTCTGCATACTTCATGTTACAGACAAATTAATGGAGAAATCTTTCAATCCTCTTTAAATCCACCCTAACTTATAAGTTACAGTTTAAGTTTTCTGAAGAGTTTCGTTTTTCATGGCATTTTCCCCACCACTGCATGATGTCATTACCTACTGTAAAACAAAATTAAAAACATGATACACAACCTGAATAGGTAATAAAGCAATAGACCTTTCAGCCCAATTCTACTTTTTCTGAATAATCCATCATACAAAATGTAATCAAATGAAAAAGTCTCTTTTTAAAACTTGTTTTATTAGTTTTAATCCTTTAACCTTATGCACATTATCCAGCTGCCTCCCTCTTCCCGCTCCACCACAACCACCCACACATGCAGGGCCTTGGAGTAGGGGTATGTCACCAGGGTGCAGAGGAAGCTACCCCCCCCCCCCCCCCCCCCCCTCTGTCCCCTTCTGGCTGCCTCTGCCTCAATTTTATCCCACAACTTAGACATTCACATTACTCACACTCTCATAACACATACATATAGGATCTTGGGGGTGGGCACAATACACGGATTCCAAAAGACCATCAGGGTGTACACCTCACCCCTGGCGTCGCTGCCCACCTCTCAATTTTAAATACACGTAGACATTGAGGGCTATCAGGAGGGGCTATGCGCTTACCTGCTGCTCTCTGGCAGGTAGCTCCATGCCCTCCTGGGTTTTAAATGCACCTTAGAACACACATGCATCAACACTACAATGAGCGGGTGGAGGGAGGTTTGGAGTCTTCTCTCACCCCCGTTCTCTGCGGCCTGCTGGAGCAGGGGGGCTAGGAGGAGGAGTTGGCCGTCCGACTGGGGTCTGGAGTGTGGGGCCTCCCTGCTGCTGCGGAGTCGGGGTGGTCTGCCTCTCCCCACCGCAGGGAAAAGGGTAACACCACCTGGGTCTGGGTGCAGTTCCCCCCTCCAGGGGCAAGGGTACCTAGACCCGGTTTGTAGAGTACGCTTGGGGAGTGTGATCGTGTGTACAGCGTCTCTTTATGTCTGTCTCCACGTTGGTTGAGTGTGGAGTAAGTGCATATGAGAGCATGAGGGTGGGGATGGATGTTTGTGTCTGTGTGTGCCTGTATTTCTGTGTCTATATGTCAGGTTGGGTATCAGACGCCACCTCTCTGGGCACATCTCAGGCCCTCCAAGGTTTGGAGGCCTATCTCCCCCACCACTTCCCCTGCCGGTGGCGGACTCCCTTGGATATCGGTGCGTTGGTGGTTCTTTGTGGGATGGGCGTCCGGGTACACACCGGCTCACTCCTTGGCGGCCGCTTATCGGGGCCTGGAGCCTGGGGCTCGCTCGGGCCACTTCGGAGGTGGGGTGCCCCCGGCCTCTCGGCCTGGGGCTCGGTCACTCAGGCGCAGCTGGCTGCCGGCGGAGCTCACGGGCGCGTCACTGCAACCCCCCCTGGCTTCTGCTCCGCGGCTGCTGAGTGAGCCCTCATCTGGGACTCTCCTCAGCTCTTTCTGGGACAGTGGCGCGGCTGCCCCTCTGTTGGTCTTCCTTGGTCTCTTGTGTTCTGGGGGCCTCTGGATGTCTGGAGTTTTGATCTCCTCCATACCTGCTTCATGCCCTGGAGGACGGGGCTGTGGCTCCCCCACACCCTCTAGCACAGAGGTGTCAAACTCTGGCCCGCGGGCCACATTTGGCCCGCAGCCTAATGACATTTGGCCCGCAAAGCCATACCAAATTACTATTGGAGCAGGCCTACTGGTATTATACAGCTAATATATATATTGTTTAGTATTAAGCTTTGCTTGTTCCATATTCAGTTTTTCAGCAAAACTTGTTTGAGTCCATAAGAAAAGATTCATTCTTATATCTAGAGGAAGAATTTTTTTTTTTTCAATAAATATTAATGTTAGCCCGCGACTTTGTTCCAGTTTAGAATTTTGGCCCACTGGCCCATTTGAGTTTGACACCCCTGCTCTAGCAGATCATTACATGAAGGAACCTTTTAAAAACAAGCGCGTCCATGCTCACAGGTGTACACACGGGTGATCACACACACAAACTACACCCTTTTTGGCTCCTACCTCAAAGCACACTGTGTTCTGTTGATCTTATGTGCTGCACAATAATGTTTAATATTTAGTATTTACTGTCATATTCCCATATATCATTGTGATGTTGTTTATTCTATTACTCTTGTTCTCTTCTGCTTGTTTTCTTTTTTCTTTCTCAACAGGTGATCGATATATGTATTTTTTTTCTCTGCTTATTCTGTTGGTTTTTGTTTTTTGCCCTTCTCCCCCGTCCCTCTTCTCAGCTGTTTTTCTTTCCCTCTTTCTTTCTCCCCTTCTTTCCCCCAGTCAAGTCTGTCCCGTATTCAGCAAATGAAAATAAAATAAACAATAAAAGGTGAATCAAATGGACCATTACGGCAAGGCTGGGATGGTCAATTTGGTAAAGTAAATCCGTTGGGCATCTTTCTTCGCCTTTAGACAATAATTCTGATGGCAAAAGAGCCGAACGGGACAGGCAAAAAACAAAACAAAAACAAAAACAAAAAACCTTATGCACATTGCATCAAGCAAAAATTAAATTATATGCAACAGTCTTTGACTTGAAGAAATTTGTTTAACATTTAAACCTATTTTCTGCATATTCCAGCACATAAAATAAAATAATGTTTTGTGTTTTACTTGCATCTTTCAAATAGATGCAAGTAAAACGCAGTAGAAAATAAATAAAATCAAAGACTCTGCGGCTCTGAGTCCTGTCGCTCTATTTTCTATTTTCTTAATCTATTTTCACCTGTTTAGCAGTCGTGGAGCCAGTGGAGGTTTGCCCGGTGCTGCAGCGGTCATGTCAGTGGGAGTATCCGGGGGTCTCTCTGTGAATTTCACATTCCCGTGGCAGCGTGCTCAGTACTTGCTCAGTTTTTTCGCTGTAAAAAGAAATTTTCTTCCCACGCAGTGAACAGTGGACGCTAATGTTTTTGACACTTTTTACAGAGTCAAACTCAAAGTAATGTCAGCACTTAAGCTTTAAATGCTGCACGGTCGTACTCTCTCCGCACTCTATATATTATCCATTGTTGATCTACACACGTCTGTTACCACGACCGTCGCTTACGTCATTATCATGAGACACTCTCACTAACAAAATCACGGTTCAGTAACGCAGTGACACAGCGTGCTTATGGGAAAGTAACAGTAATTTAATTACTTTTTTTGCAATAGTAATCCCTTTCACATCCATAAATAAACTTTACAAACATGAAAACTGAGTTAATGGAATTTATTCCTCCACTGCATGATGACATCACCTGCTCTAAGAGGGTGGAGAATGATTAAAAAAATGTCTTTCTCTTTCCTTTACACAAATGTAAGCAAATTAAGATTATGTCTGTGAAGGTTCTCAGTCACCCAGGTCATCGTAGTCTTCCTTAGACTACAAATTAAGATTAGTTTGTGTATGTTTTTTTATTTTGTTTAGCACATTTTCAGGTTTTGGTACTCTCGTTTTTTACACTTAAGCTGGCTGATCTTTTGGTAATCTTATGCAATTAAGCTTATTCTGCAAGTTGAGCTTTGAATATTTCAAATATTTTTAAACCTTTCAGGCAAAATCTTCACATTTTCAGCATTCACATTGCATTTTCACTAGGAGATGCTTTTGCTAGTATTATGGCACTGTAATTTTAATGGAGACCAAATATCAACCAAAAACCTAAGAAAAACACACATAAATGTTAAATAAACTGACGTAAAGTATATATTAAATACATAACAAAAAGGAAGTGACATGATTGAGCTCTGTGTTAACCTCATGGCCTCCTCTTTGACATATTTTGTGTTTTTCTCATCTGTTCTGACTATTCTGAGTGTCACTCAACCGATGCAACCCTGTTACCCACATTATCAAAAGAATACAAATTTATTTGAACATTTACTTCCTTTATTTATGTGACAGTCCACAGCTAGCATCTTTCTGAAACAATACACATATAAAGTACTATTAAACAACATTTCTGTGGCCCTGAATACAAAATTACTCAAAGAAACAGTATTCGTAAAGATATGTATAATCTACGTAGCAAAATAATCAACAATTTCCTAAACAAAATTTTTCAAATTTACTTTTTTATTGGTATTGGGTGCTGCAAGCATAGCACGCAACAGCTACACTGTCTCATAAAAGTGTACCTTTGATGTCTGAGCTGGAAAAATCTTTGTTGTTTTTGATGATTTATTATTTGTTTTTTCTAATACATAACAAAAAATGATAAAATAAAGGATCCATTTTTGTCTCATTTAGCCTAAATTGTGGTCCAGTTCTGTGATGACATGCAAATCTTTTGAAGCTCTTTTTAGCGCAGGATGATTCATACATCTCTCTAAAGCCTTCATATACAGTACAGAAGGGCACTGACTTCTTGCTAAATTTTCTCATTCTGTGGGCGTATGTATGTGTGTGGTTCTGCTGCTATCCATCACATCTCATATGTGTTTTTTCTTCCAGGTGAGGGAAGAGATCGATAAATATGGGATAAAGATCTATCAGTTCCCTCACTGTGACTCGGATGAGGATGAAGAGTTCAAGCAGCAAGATAAAGAGCTGAAGGTGAGCAGGATTCACATTGAATATGTCCAAAACAGCGTCTTTAATTTCCTTCTTTATGGTTTTCTATTTTCAGATGATAGCTGCAACTAACCCCTGCTTCAATACAATCTTACTTCTAGCTGAATAAAAACATGAAATTGAAAACATTTATTTGGAATGAAGTACCACTAAATAAAACAGTAGTATTTGTACTTTTATTCTGACATTAGGAATCTGAATCTTTCCTCTGTGGCTGCTGCTTGTGATGCAGGAGAGCACGCCGTTTGCTGTGATTGGTAGCAACACTGTGGTAGAAGCTCGAGGTCATAGAGTGAGAGGGAGAGTCTACCCCTGGGGCATTGTGGAGGGTAAGCAGCTCTAAACTGGAGGTTGCAGCTGTGCGGCTGTCTTTCCCAATTCTGATTGGCCAACAGTCTGTCTGGATTCACCCTCACGTTCATCCTGTCCTGCGTGCAGTGGAGAACCCGTCTCACTGCGACTTTGTGAAGCTGAGAACCATGCTGATAAGAACCCACATGCACGACCTGAAGGACATCACCAGTGACTGTCACTATGAGAACTACAGGGCACAGTGCATCCAGAACATGACGAGGTGTGAACCTGACAAAACCTACACATGGTCACAAAACATGGTTAATTATGAGTAAAACTGAGATATGGAGAACAAAACCAGGGCGATTAGTAGATCATATTCAAAAAGTATGTGACAAAAAGTTCATTTCATTACATTACACTTCTTAAGACCATGATTTTCTTGTAATTTTTTAAAGTTTTCTTGAGCAGTCAGTATATATGTATATTCCAAATGTGAGTATACATTTTTACTTAATAACACAACATTTATTTTTAATCTCATAATTTTGTGTCATTAGTTGCGTAGCCAAATTATGTGACTTTATTACTAAGTCAAAAGTTTGACTTGTTATCTCATCAATTTTACTTTGTAGCCTTGGTTTCTGTTTGCATTTGAATCTACCATCATAATAATTCAAATGAAGTTATTATCAGATAACAATCCTGTTAGTAAAGGCTTTAACACTTTGTGCTTCCATTGCAGACAGAAGAACGAGTTAGCTCATTTTCCTGTCTTGCTGACAAAAAAATCCAGTGTTACTGTGATGGATGACTGCGAAACAAATGGAAGCCGGCAGCCTGTTGTTCTCATCCCTCATGTTTATGTGTCCTGTTACAGTAAGATGAATGCAGATAAGCGTGTGGAGAGCCCCAACCCGATTCTGCCACTGTCTACACCAGATATTGAGGCTGAGAAGCTTATCAAGACGAAAGATGAAGAAGTGAGTGTCAAAAACACGACTCTGTGACTCTGTGATATACCTCAGATGCTCAATAATACATTACAGTGGGTGTTATATAAGCAAGACACTGATGTGAATTGATGACCCATATGTGTTATTATGTAAGCTGTCTTTCATGCTCCTCTTGCTCCCCTGTCTCTGTCTTGTGTTTATCTGGTGTGTCTGTAGCTGAGGAGGATGCAGCAGATGCTTCAGAAGATGCAGCAGCAGATGCATGAACAGGAACTGTGACTCCCCTCTCCCACAGCATCTCTGTCCCTTTATATCTTTATTTAGATGGCAGTGATCCCTCACCGATGCCATGTTTTTAGGGGTTGAGATGAAAAATTCTTCAGTGTCAATATTTCACCTAATTCTTTAAACTCTGGTCACAAAAAATATAGTAGATGAATGACAGCATGATGTTTTTGCCGTTTGATAAAGTACAGTCATTAGCCAAGTGAGTCATGTTAAACAATAGGGAGTAGCTTGCACTTTGTTATTTTTAGACCACAGGCTTAGGGATGGTTAGTTTACTTGAAATGCTCCATGTATGCCCTCAATGAATTAAGTAGTTTATTCACTGATTGTTTGTACTGTACTTGTGGACTGACAAACAGCTGGAACAGCTGCTGGTAATATAATAACAATACTAATAATACTTATTCTGAATGTGGGGTTTTCCTACAATGGTCAGATGATACAGTGAGTGGAACTGAAATGCTGACTGGAGAAACACACTGCTCTTTGAGGTTTAATATCTGCTTAATCAGGCTTAATATAATCAGTGTCCTGATCAGGACTCAGGATCAGGAGTAGTCTAATAACTTATTTCCCATAATACTGAAATTATAATATAAAGTACTTTGTATTTGAGTGGACATGCTGATGTTTTTAAATGGGTTTCTATTAAACCCAGAGATGGTTGGGTGGGGTATTACACATCAAGACTCTTCTGCATTGGCTGAACTTTTCTAACCTGGTGGTGCATCCATATTTTATATAATGTACAGTTAATAAGCACATTACAGTCTCCTACACATCTGTCTGCAGTTGTCTTGCATTGTGAATAATCTAGGCATTTATGAGTAGGAAGAGTAACGTGCAACCTAAAAAGATATCAATCCTAAAAAGTCAAAGGGAACCTATTTTGTTTCAGTGCTGTTATAGTGTTCGATGTTCACACAACTGATTTTATTTATTTAAACATGGCCAGAGGCTCACATGAGCTCTGGTTTTGGCTCTGCATGATGTCAGTGAGAGTGGGTCTTCATAATGTGGTCATCTGGCGCACACAGACGTGAGTACAGAACCACCTCCTACCTGGCCTAGCTGTAGAAAAATAAAAGTAAAGCTGGAAATGAGCAAAATAGGCTCTCTTTAAGGGTTGCCTGGTAAACAAGATAATGCCAAAATGCTTTTTAAATCCATGTATTTAAAGGGGGCATAACTTTTTATGTTGTTATTTTTTTTAAGAATATTTGGTATTTCTACAAACTCACACAAAGAAAAATAAAACCATCTTCATGACATTCACAATGAATGATCAGCGTTGGTCTGCAGCATCAAAACAGGTGAAGCAGTTCCACTGTTTGGCAAAAAGATATACCTGAATGAGCCAACAGAGCCACAAGCAGAGCATGCTGTTCATGCAGTCCTCGTAGTTTGTTGTATGTAACAAATGTTACAATTAGTTTAATCAAATACCAAGTGGCCACTACTATAGAGGGGTAGTCATAAATTGACTTTAAGACCAACTTGAATCCAGTAAGACAAAATCACTTGTGGGTTACCAGGTGTAGGGCTGCTCAATTAATCGAATTTTAATCACGATTACGATCTGGGCTTTCAACAATCATTAAAAATGACTGAGCCGATTATTAGCCCCTCCCTCATTTATCCGCGACACCTTAAAGGCCGGTCCGTGAAAATATTGTCGGGCATAAACCGGTCCGTGGCGCAAAAAAGGGTGGAGACCGCTGATTAAGAGGACCCGAGGGAAGCTCGGAAAGCTAAGCAGAAGTTATTTGGAGAGTGACTGCCGTTGGTTGAAAAGAGTTAAAAAAAAAAACAAAAACTTCAGTGGTGTTGCACACTATTTTATATTATTTTTTTAAAGTCATTGTTAACCCTTTAAAGCCGGTCAGAGCAGCACGCTCCGTTTTGCGTAACTATTTTTAAATCCCTGTAGAACCTGAACGTGTAAGCTAGCGCAATAATTTGTTTTGCATATGAAACCGGAGGAGTTGTACTTACATCTGATGCCATCAGCTTGTCCTCGGTCACGGTTTCGTTCCACATATAGCTTTGCAAAAACTGCATAAAAAGCGCTTGCAGGAACAAAAGCATAATATTCCAGAAACACGCTTTGCCGTTCCTATCAGCTGTTCGTAACACTTCCCACAGTGAAATGATGCACATGCTGTTTTCTTTGCAAATTTGCATCATAGGATTGTTTTTTGTTTTTCCTGCAGTATATAAAAATTGCTGTATCTCCAAAATAAAACTATGAAGACACTCAAAATAAATTTCCTGTGGTGGGAAACTATTTTTTGCAACTTTATTGTATTTAAAGTTTTGAGGGATAAACCTCTTAAATTTCTCCAAGTAGAAATATATGTAAACAAAACAAAAGCGATTTTCAATTTTTTATTGTAGTTTATTGCACTTTTTTGCAATTTATGTAATTACTATGCACTTAATGCATACATATTATTAAAATATGGGCTATAACAGTTGTATTGATGTATAGCAACTTGAAATGCTCCCACAAATGGCACTACAGCATGTAAAAAAAAAAAATAAAAATAATATAAGCTCTGGTGGACTTGGTTCTATAGTAGGTCTTAAAGGGTTAAATAAATATCGTCAAATAATCGTGATCTCAATTTCAGTGAAAATAATCGTGATTATCATTTTTGCCATAATCGAGCAGCCCTAACCAGGTGTATATTTCATGTTGCCTTTTTGCATTTCAGTGCAAGATAGTTTCTGTTTTATATACAACAGGACTGTTGCAATATCAGATTTCTATTTCATGATTGCTGTGGTAACAAAAAAGTTGCAATATCTATCATAATAATCACAGTAATGGTAATAATAATTACAGCAATAATACTATCAGTCAGATTCATCTGGAACTTTGTTTTATGTATGCATTTAAAGTCAAAATAAATATACATCGAGCTGATGAGACTTTTACTGAAACTGTACAAAAACAATAAAAAGCCATCATATCAGAGCTCTACACTCTTTTTGCAACATGTTCATCAGAGATTTTACATTATAAGGAAGATATATGGAACGAAAGTTTGGAATACTGAAATCTCCACACAAGATTAAAAATCAGCTTGTATATATTACCATAAATCATTAACATGTAACTCTAATTTATGACAGATGAACACTGTTTCAGTGTGTTTGGCTGTGTAAAAAGATGAAAACAATATGGGAAAAGGGTCAAAGAAATCCCAACAGAATCAACGCTTTGTTTCTCACCAACAGAATATAGTTATAATAAAAACATATATGTTGGTAAACATCAGTCTTTTCAATCCAAAAAGCTATTGTCGTTATTTAAAAAAATCACAGATCAAATGTTACCTGCAGGATAAGACAAGTGATGGCGAACCTTCCAGTGCGAGGAATAATATAAACATTAAAGGAAGAAGGCTCAGTCAGAGTACTTCTTTAAACCAAGCGTCTTTGGCTATAAGTCCTCAACTGAGGATTTAATTTTATGCAAATTGTTTTGGATTTAGAGGAACGCTGTGTTGTTTGGCTTTTTGTGTCTGTTGTTCATCAGTTACTTTTTCTGTTTATATGGATCTTTTGACAACTATTTACTACAACTATGATATTGTCATATGTGCAACAATGACACAGTATTTTAGTTTTAATTTCATGGTTAAATGGCAACATCCTCACTGTGTAAGAAACATTGATGCTTACCATATTACGGATGTTATTTTATGGACTGTCATGTCAGAGGTTTTGAAAATGCTTTAGAGAATATTTCCTGAATTAAAATTGTTCTACATCCCATATTTGTAACATACTAGCTTTATTATGTGGTGATGATACAGTTTTCTTTATAACATAGCCCTTTTCAGGAACAGCGTAACATAGTGATTTGCAGTATAACAAGGCCATAATAGGTACAAATAAAACAATTCTTTTGTGTAAAATTCTTTTGTGTCCGTCTTCTTATTTTACCATGTGTCTGTTATTGCAGACACATGAACTAACTGGCATGCAGTCTGTTTCTGTTTCTGTTGCTCTTTCTCCATACTTTAAACTTTTTCAGCTCAACCAACATCTGGACCCCCTTCGGTTCACTTACCAGCAGTGCTCTGGAGTTAAGGAAACCATCATCTACCTGCTCAATCATGTCTACCTCCATCTAGACCAGCTGGCAAGCACTGTGAGGGTTGTGTTTTTTTACTTTTCCAGTGCATTCAGTACCATCAGGCCTGAAAGCGATGGAGGTACATGCCTCTCACATGTCCTGGATTGTTGATTACCTGACAGGAAAATCACAACATGTGCGCTTTCAGCATTGTGTGTCTCACAAGGTGATCAGCAACATTGGGCGACCACAAGGGACTGTCCTCTCCCCTTTATTATTCTCCCTCTACACCGAGGACTACAGTCGCTGAACAGAGCCCTTCAATCTTCAGAAGTTTTCTGATGACTCTACAGTGGTTGGATGCATTGGTGACGGTGATGAGACAGAGTACTGGACTGTGGTTTACTGCTTTGTTACATGGTGCGAGCAGAATCATCTGCAGCGTGACAAAGACCAAGGAATCTATTGTGGACATTCGGAGGACCAGGAAACCTGTCACCCTGTTTCAATCCAGGTGGTCGATTTGGGCATTGTGGAGGACTATAACTACCTCGGAGTACACACTGATAATAACCTGGACTGAATTTAAAAAACCCTGGACACTGCAGGAAAGGCCAGAGTCCTCTCTATTTTGTGAAGCAGCTGAGGTCTTTTAACATCTGTCAGACAATGTTCAGGATTTTCTATGAGTCTGTTGTGGCCAGAGCCATCCTGCATGCTGTTGCATGCTGGGGAAGCCGGTTGAGGGTCGCAGATGCCAACAGATTCAATAAACTGACCTGCAAGGCCAGTAATGTTATGGGGACGGAGCTGGACTTCCTTACGGTGGTATCGGGGAGGTGAACGCTGTCCAAGATAAGGACAATGCTGGACAATACCTCCCAACCAATTCCTGATGTGCTGGCCAGTCACAGGAGCATGCTCAGTGAGAGACTAAGATTAGTGCACCACTGGACGACATAGGAACCTATTTTGACAAATTGCTGCCCCTCCCTGAGCCTGGTTCTGCCAGAGGTTGGTTCCAGTTTAAATTGAGTTTTCCTTTCCCACTGTTGCCAAAGTGCTTGTCTGAGGGTCATTTGATTGTTTGGGTTTCTCTGTATTATTGTAGGGTCTCCTTACAGTATTAAGTGGCTTTAGGTAACTGTTGTTTGTGATCTGGTGATATATAAAAGGAAGTGAATTGAACTGAAATTGAAATCCATCAAACAAATTTAGATCCTGAAGATGTTTCTTTGCCATTTAAACTTTCATAACGACATGCACTAAAGTCAGGGTTCATGGATGCTTTTTCATCATTTGTTGCTTCATTGCCAACTTTCTTTTGGCACAAGACGAATGTCCCTTTTATCCAGCTGCTTTAGCAGCTTGTGTCTGGTGCTCATCCTGAGGACACCCACTGATCTCGTCGTCTTATCCAAAAAGAGTAATAGGCGTCGTAAACCAGGCTGGTTATTATTTATACTATTACACTGACCCACTGTTTCTAAGGTCCCGTAAAATGAATTTTAATAATTTGATTTCTTTTAAAATAATGCAAATAATGTTCAAAGAAAAAGTTTAAGTTACTCCCAGACTGTGTACAAAGGTTTTTTTCAGTGCAGGAGAGTAAATAATGTAATTTCACTGTATAAAAAGCAAAGAGACTAAATAAAAATATATATTTCTGCTGGGGTTATATATTTTGAGGGTTACGTGTGAGAATATTGTAGCTCATCTCTTTGTTGATGAGGTCTAAACATTTATTCTTCATATACAGTTATATACTTTGTCAATGAAAGACTGGTGTGCAGTTAAACTTTCGTACTACAAATTATCTAAAGTTTAATGGTAAACTGATCTTATTGGTAGACTGTTTGATGGTGCAGGGTAAGGGGCACTACGTCATTAGTTTCAGGTCTTCAGATGAGCTACGCACAGCCCTGTTGGCTGGAGGAAGTATTTCCGTGCTTTTGGGTACAGGTTTCGGCGCGTTTGCAGCCGTCTGATGCGGCGAAATAGTACAAACGGGGTATTTCAGTGGTCCTGTCCACCGATGTGACAGCCTGCCGGAGCTCCGAGTAGAGGCGGGAATGGAGCGGAGCGAGGCGGACGAGAATGAGAGCAGTTCATCCCAACAAAACACGATGTGGAAACAGCTTCAAGCCAAAGCCAAGCCGCTGCTCAGCCCCAAGCTGGGCGCCAGAGAGCCAGAAGACAAGAAGGAGCGAGGCATGTGGATGTTCAAGAAGATGAAGCGGAAGGAAAATGTCGTCCTGGACCGGGTAATCTCCTCCTCGCAGCCCGACCTGCTCTTCTCCTCTCCGGATGATGTGGACATTAAGGAGGCACAGCTCTGCGGCAAAGCAGTCGGCCGGGACAAGCTGCAGTTTTCGATCAAGCACAAGTCCACCAGCCCAAACAAACCCACGGTGTCTCAGCTGGTGCAGTCCCACCACAAGAGCTCCTCTCTGGGGTCTGCGTGCCTGGAGAGGCTGGCCGAGCCTCCGGACGGCGATGGCGGGGGCGACGCAGCAACAGCTGCCGCAGCGGAGAAGACACATCTGGAGAGCAGTGAGGATCAGCTGGTGAGCTCCTGCCTCGATGATTTGGGTTTTCAAATGAATATATGTCTGAGAGAGCCAGTTCTGTAACTATTAGATTAGCCCTCATTCATACTGGCAGGTTAACTATCACAAGTTTTGAGTGTGTGAGCGGAAACAAGCAAGTACATGACAAGATTTGTAACGCGATAAGTGTCAAATGGCATATGCGTCAAAATCTGATAGGTTAACATAATGACAAAATAAAAAACTGTTCCGTGATCTCCATTTTACATCACATTACTGTGTTTTAAGTAGTTAAGAGTAGTCATTGTATAAAGTATTTAATTATTGTGTGGTATTCTTATCAGAGAGAGCCCTACCCAGCCAACGTGTGTATATGGGCCCCACCTGGTTTTTGCTTGGGCTGGATGGGTACCATGTGGGCATGGGCTCAAACTGGGCTTTTTGTATGGGGCCTACTTGGGTTTTTCACATTAAACCCATATGGGCAATCCCAAGTGGGCACTTTTAGTAGGTCCTAGCTGGGTCAAACATGGGAAACACTTAACTTGGTCCAAAATGGGAAACACACGTAGGACCCACTTGGGTTTTCCACCTGGGATAGACATGGGCAAACACAGTAATTTAAGGATAGGCTGTTGTTGTGTGCCCCAGGTTGGGCAAAGTGAGGTAATCAATATATTTTTTAGCACTGATGACACAGGTGGGGCCCACCTAATCAAACTATATGGTTGTGGATGTGGATGGTTATAACCATCAGAGTACGAAGAAGCACCAAGCAATCACAGGGTACAAGAACTCCCCTTTAACAGGAAGAGATCTCAGGAGATTTAGTTGGTTGAGGGTGAGGGAAAAGACAGGAACAAAGATGAGTGTAGCAATCAATGTTGGTCAAGTTACTTGAAAAAAGTAATCAGTAACTAATTACTGATTACTTCCCCCAAAAGCAATCCCTGTCATGAACCGAAGTTCCGAGCGCAGGCAGGACCCAGTAGCAGAACACACACACTAGGGTAGGAGCGAATAAAGAAAGTAATTTTTATTGCAACTAAAGGTGTCCCGTGAGGGTAGCCTGAAAAACAACGTATGGAACCAGAAGAAACCGAGGGACCGCGCAGGGAACGCCGAGAGCGGGGCTGTGAGAGGCTGTAAAACAAAAAGAGAGACAGATTACTGGGGTGCGGAAAAAAGGCAGCATACGAGGGAAGGTGGAGTGTGCGTCTCACGGTGATAGCCGGGCCGAGTGAACCAGAGGGGGGTGGAGCTCCAAAAGGGGTCGAGACGGCGAAGCTGATGGTGAACCAAATCTCAGGTGGACAGGTGGACAGGCAGGTGGCTCGTAAACAAAAACACGCGAAGGCCTATGAGAGAAATAGATTTCTAGGTCACTTGACAAATACCCACCCATCAGCACGCCATAAGTGAGTGGCATCACTTTAGACTGAATTTACAAAAGTAATATCACATCTCTCATTTAGATCTCTCTCAAATCCTTGCTGGGATCCAGACAACTTTGGCTTCTCTGGGAAAATGATCCCTGTCTTCCCTCCTCTATGAGCTCTATAAACACACGGAAATGATGTTGAGTTTCATTTTGGTCCCTAATAAAGTGAAAAATATAAATAAAGCAGAACATCTTTAGGACTGACCTGCTTCTCATATTTCTGTCACCTTTTTGCTTCTCATACCTGATTTCAAAAACCAAGATGGCAAATCAGTCAGCTAATTGGAGATAAAGTATCTGAAATTCAGGAGCGGGGCCACGCCTCCAAACACGCTCCTTCCGGTTCTCACCTGTATATGTTCCCCCAGTTCTACAAGCTGTTTGTTCTCGTTTACGTGCCCCACCGTCCCTCCCTCCCAGTTTTACTTCTTTAACTTCTTCACTTCTCTAGCCGGACAGGGCCCACCCAGTCCCCTTTGAGGCCTTCCCTAAACTGCAGCTCAATTCATGTCCAAGTCATTCACCTTTATCTACTAAAACGCTATCAAACCTCAAATGAGGACGTGGGCCTAGCAAGTGAAATGCTTTAAATTGGGACGTCACTGTGGTCACATCACACTTTTAAATGAACTGACACTATCACACTAACATCTGCTAAGAACGCTGCTGTTATTTTTGAGAAAACATTTCATTTTGAATTTCACATTTCAAAGCTCACCCAGTTTGTTTCTTTCATGTCAGAAGCATTGCAAAATTTCTGTCTATAATTGTTCTGGTAATGTGTGTCTGCTGTAATGAATATAAGGGCATGTGTTTGACTCTGTGTTTTTATGTTTGAATGTGTGATTCAACAGTGAAGCACTTTGTAACTGTGTATTTTTAAAAAGTGCTATACAAATAATATTATTGCTATTGTTGTATGTGATGACTTGGGAGTGAGAATGGATTGGCTAGAGAGAGGTGCGCCTGGCGGCCTGGTAGCTAGTCAATAGTAACATGTCTAAGTGGACTAAATCAGTAACTCAATGAACCCCAATAAACACATTTGTGTGTCCTCCAAAGTCACACACAAATCATTTTAACATTTGTAAATCTTAGTTTACCATTTGGATCATATTACCCTGCCTACTGTGGTCTGTGTGGTTCCTTGTGCAAGATAGACTCCAAAGTCTCATTTACTTATCCATGTATGTTGAAATTAATATAGTCATTGCAGATAAGAAAAGATTATTGGTAAATCAGATGCTAATGGTTTTCCTTCCCTTTATATATACACTGTTCCACGGACAGATGCTCATTGGTCAAAGGTCAGAGCATGCACAGTTAATCCTTGTGAGCCAAAAGCTCAGGTTTCAAACTGTATTTTTTCTAATCTCATGATTAGTGGATGAATATCACACACACAAGCTCTACCACCTTCTGTTTGCAAGGGGGAGAAATTTTTCTCACGAGAAAGGTGTTCTTAAAGGGCAAGGAGCTAAAACAGGAGGGTTCCTTACTAGGAACTCAGAAATTCTTACTTCAAATGAAACTCACTATTAGTACAAGATTAATAATTAATAAAGCGCTGGATGGACCGAATCAAGGATGATATGAAGGCTGTGAATGTTACACCAGAAGACGCCCTCGATAGGAAGAAGTGGAGGAAGGCATGCAAGATAGCGGACCCTGCGTCGGGTGATATAAACCGCTAGGAAGAAGAAGAAGAGTACAAGATTAATAATTGCTTATTTTAAAATCTGAATTATGCAAATCTCCATTACTACAGTGCAAGAATTAAAAAAAGGGGGCTTGGTTAGATTTTGTGGAGCTGTGTGGGTGTATGTGTGTGTGGTGCTGCTCTCTCGAGGACCCTGCTGCCACTCCTTTTCTCCACCTGGGGTCACTCAACAAAAAGCCCTCCGACATTATAAAGGCGAGATGAGGTCCACGTGCGAGGGTTGTTGCTGGGTGTCTGTCCTGCTCCGTTCACACAGAGTTTTGTTTTTGGAGCACTGTGGATTCCTTTTGTGGATACATGTGAATAGTGTGATCCTGTGGGCAACAGAAGTGCCACTTACTGAGTTTGAGCTGTTTGAGCAACAACACTTGCATTAAGGTGCTTTATGTTGTTGTAAGGTACAAAGAGCAGCCGACTAAGGGAAACCAATCCCCTCAGTAAATGTACCAGCTTCTCAGAACAAGACTAGCTTATGTTGACTCTCCTGTGTGTGCAAGTCAACTGAAGCATGAGAGGACAAGAGTGAAACCGGACTGGCTCTCTATCAGCTAATGTGATACTCATTCTTGTCACACTGTTAGCAGAGGGACTTCAGGGTATTTGTTCAGTTGCTACTGTGCTACGATATATGTATCATTTATATCTGCCCTGGCTCAAGCTAAAAAAAGATCATAATGTCACTTTAGATTAAGGTTGGTCGATTTGATTAAAGGGTGAATACTGCAGGATATCTCTCTCACTGAGGAATTGTTTCTAGTTGAAAACCTTTCATTAATAACAAGTATGATTAGCATTGAATCATACTTTATTAATCTTATCTGTTATTAACCTCTGTCTCTGTTCCACAGCATGTTTTTTTTTCCTGTCTTCCTTCTCTCACTCCAGCTGGTTGTGGCAGATGGCCCCGCCCCTCCGAGAGCCTGGTTCTGTCAGAGGTTTCTTCCTGTTAAAAGGGAGTTTTTCCTTCCTACTGTTGCCAAAGTGCTTGCTCATAGGGGGTCATATGATTGTTGGGTTTCTCTCTGTATGTTTTATTGTAGGGTAATCTTACAATATAAAGCGTCTTAAGGCGACTGTTGTTGTGATTTCACGCTGTATAAATAAAATTGAATTGAATTAAATAAGACATAACAGCATCTGTTAGCAGAGTTCATAAATGTAGGATATATTTAACCTGTTGCAGCTGTGTGTTTGCAGGCTACAGACTGGTATTTTGTCAGTATTCGGTTCAAAGTATTCAACGTGCATGTTTTTACATGAGCATGTCTCCACCATGATTTCAGGGTAAATGCTGGTGCTTTCACTAAAGTTTTAAGGCTTAATTTTTGGCCTTGTCTTTTTAAATCCAGCACTATTGGAATTGACATTCAATATTATTACCAGCCTATTTGTGTAGTTTTATCTCTGAATAATGTTTGAGTGCTTGGCAGTGAGACTTTTTAGTCTTACGTATATTAGTTTAGAGCTGTGCTTTGTGGCCTTAATTTGGTCTGTGACCTTAAGACACCTCTTGTGGTGTTTTCCCTTAGTGTACCTCTTAGTACAGCCATCAGTCAGGCTTATCCACCAGGGAAGGATTACAGGCAAGCCAACCAGGATGATTCTTCACCTTGCTCCCTCCCACTCATGCACTGCTGCTTCTTTCATTCAGCCTCCTCACCTCCTCTACTGCACCTGCTCCTTTTCAGCTGCCACACTTTTCATGGGAGAAACATTTTTGGTTTTTGAAGTTTGTGCATCTGCCAGGGTAGAATTGCTTCAGAAGTATCCTCAGAGTCCCGGCCTTTGGAGCTTCTCTGTCAGAGTTGCCCTCCCCTCACTCCACCTTTTACCTCCTTGCCTGTATAATCTTCCCGTGACTGCTCGACCCTGGATCGCTTTCTTTGTGAGGCCTCAGTGGCAGAATCCCGTCTAGCGATCCTGGGGTTACTCCGCTGTGCCTCTAGGGATGACTTTTTCCCCCTCATCTCCTCATGTGGACGGCTGCTGTCGGTGAGCTGTTTGAATATGTGCTTCAGTATGTGCGCCATTGTGGATTCTAGTGATGGGATTTCCGGCTCTTTTTAGAGATCCGGCTCGTTCGGTTCGGCTCACTAAAAAGAGCCGGCTCTTTCGGCTCCGAACCAGCTCTTCGGGTTGTTTTTTTGCTTTAATTAATTTATTATTAACAATAATATAAAATTATGCACAAAAGGAATTACTAACGTAAAAAAAAAGTTGGTTTTATTTATATATGTGCGGTGGCCCCTAGAGACAAAACACGTACAAACTCCAAAACACATTTCTAGCATGAACTGAACTTCCAAAGCCGAGCTACTAGATCACTTAAATTACACAATTGAAAGCATGTGTGTATTGTTTGTGTATTTATACACAGGCACTCATATATATTCAAATAATTTAAAAAAAAGTTCATTTACCTGTTACTACCACACACCAAATCCGGTCGTTGGTACTTGCTGGCTTGTGTAGCCACTAGGTAACAAAAGCTCAACACTGCGCCCAGCATCCTGGAGCACTTCTGTTGTCTTTTGTACGTGTTTTGAGTTTTTATGTGCTTCAGAGTTCGTACGTGATTTGAAGTTTGTATGTGCTTTGTCTGTAGGGGCCACCGTAAATATACTTTTATTTATTCACTCCACATAAAATTTAATAAATAAATCATATAATACAAAAATCAACTATTCACATTTCAACTTTTAACTATTTAATTTTTCAGCTTTTTCCTTTTACAAATTTAAAGTGAAACAACACAAAACACTGCAAACCACAACACAATTAAACATAAATTAAAATATGAAAACAAAAAGAAGATGCACATTCTCTGTCAAATGGGCCTGCATGAATAAACTTTCAGAATCCTTTATCATCCGCAACTAAAAATAGTTGTGGATGATTACTATACCTTTCTAATGTGACGTTGTTGTCCCTGGCTCTTTCTCTCTCTCTCCCTCTGGCTCTGTTCCTGTGCTACTGAGTGTAACTACCGCCCCTCCCCCCTCTTCCCAGCGTAAAGCACAAGGCTCCGTGCAGAGTGAAGCGGAAAAAAGTGCGAGAGAGAGGCTGAGAGAAAGAAAGCAAAAACCCACGTGACGACTCGCGATAAGGAGCCGGCTCGGGTCGTTCACATCAAAGACCCGGCTCTAAGAGCCATTTCGTTCACGAACGACCCATCACTAGTGGATTCCAGCATTAATACCATCACTTGTTTTTATCCACCTTTCTTTCAGCTCTGTGATTGTGTTTTTTTCTGTGTTTTTGTGGGAATATTAATATTAGTAATAATTCTGACTAGCATTCATTATGTCAATTATTGACTATTTGGGGCAATTGACTTTGAAAAATGAAACAAATAAGGAGAAAGAAACTGGTTCTGAATAATATGATGAGATGAGCTGTGACTCAGGCAGAGACCCAGGCAGTTAGTATTAAGTAATTGTTGGAGAAGCTCGATAGGAACGATACCAGCCACCTGACCAGTGTTACAGACCACTCACCTAAAGAGAGCTCCCTGACAGCTGCAGTCGCTTAAAGCAGACATGAAGGGACTAGAAATACAACCAAACATTTGTCCTGGTCTCATACTCCCCAGATCCCAGTCAGGGCCAAGGATAAACACTGAGGCAACACAGGACAATCCCAGAAGTCCGGCGTCTATGCCCTGGTGTGAGAGATGCTTGATGATGGTTTTAATCTTGTGGGTAACTGGTTTACGCTCCACTAGATATGTCATTTCTCAAAAACAGGAGATAGTAATAATAGTAAGAATTCTGGCTAGCATTCTTAAACTTGAGATTAGCTGCACATTTTCTTGCGTTTAGATTTGCTTGACTGTGTTCCTGGGCATTCAGGTTATTGCAGCATTTATACTGCTGCAAATAGCACAACATTTGGTGGTTCTGCTACCCAGGAAGCAGCCTCATAATTCACAAATCTGCTGTGTGTGTTAGGGGTTACTGAGCGTACGTGAGAAACTGCGTTTGTATGCATTTCTGTGCACACACTCACAGGTGCAACCATTTACTTGGTCACTTTAACCACACAGCGTTGACAACCACGCGATGATGTTAGAGCTCACATATTGAACGCGGCTATAACTTTACTGAATATGAAAGAGTACAACTCACACATTTTCACACGTTTCCTCAGTCCAGCTACTTTGTAGGCGCCGTGAAAAAAAAGTGTAAAGTGAACTCCTTTAGCTCATCTGTGTTCTCTTTGTTGAATCGGGTTTGTTCTCAGCCTTTTAGTTACTGTATTGATCACACAGTCTGTATAAGCAGGGATATTTATGTTATCGGGGACATTAGGTTAAGCCAACATGTTATGGAGGGCTCTGCTGTGGACATGAAGGAGATATAGTGCTGAAGATATTTCCTACCTTGAGTTTTCTGTTGTTTTATTGGATTCATTTTCAGCTTCATGTGACGGTACCTGTAAGCACCATTTAAAAGGTGTCCTATAAACTTACAGTACACACAAAGATTAGATTATTAGCAGTGCCGGGGCATTACAAAGAAGTGTTATACTGTAATTCCATTATATTTTTCTGTAACTCTATGATGTGAAACGTTATTATTAGTAAAAAAAATTCATTAATCACATTACAGTTATTAAACAGTTGAACAGTAATAAGTTGTTCAATTATTTATATAATCCGCAGAGAGAGAAAAAAAAATTAAATTAGCCTTTTGACAAACAAAACTGCGCAACAATGAAACTGTTATGGGGAAACAAAATTAGGAGGGCACCCTAGGGTAGACCCAGAACTTATTGGCTTTAACCCTATAACGCCCTTCGTTTCATATTTGATACATGAGTTTCAGAGACCTCTATCTCCTCAACATGATCAATACTTGTCATCATTTCAAAATGTTATGGACAAAACTCTTTCTTTTTTTAATCTAAAATTACCATTGTTGCTAACAAAAACTTGCCAAAAACCAATCCATCCATCCATCCATTCGCTTCCGCTTATCCTTTTCAGGGTCGCCGGGGGTGCTGGAGCCTAGACCAGCTGTCATAGGGCGAGAGGCGGGGTACACCCTGGACAGGTCCCCAGTCTGTCGCAGGGCTAACAAACAGAGACAGACAACCATTCGCGTTCACATTCACTCCTATGGGCAATTTAGACTAATCAATTAACCTATCCCCACACACTGCATGTCTTTGGACACTATGATCGGACATGTCTTTGCCGATCATACACAACATGATATAGCAAAAAAAAATGTGGATTTTGTTTTAAGGGTTAATAAACATCTTAGCTCCAAAATAAATCCGAATTTTCTGGCTATTTTTTGATGGGTTGAGTTTTAAAGGGTTAAAATGACCTGGGGGCCTCCAGGGAGAAATTGGAAAATGTTGCTGTATTTTCCCATTTTCTTCGCATAAGTGCAAGAAGGTGAATGGGTGCATTGACGACGCCTCACAGGTTTATTAGTAGGACGATATTGCTGATCATAGCTGTTTGCCCGACAGACTGTATTAACATTCATAACAGTTGATAAATAAAAATGAAAAAGTAAAGAAACAATGTTAAAGAGTGTTTCTTTGACGTTGCATAGTTTGTCCACCAAAGGGCACTCTGCACTTTCCCTGTTGCCAATATGTTTGTAATGCTACAAACACAACAACCAGCTGAGCACAATTGGGTAAACAGAGCGTAAACAAGGACATAACTGCACACATCAAATGGTAGGGAACTTTGTTTATGGTTTTTGTGTCTGAAAGAAAAAAATTTAGATTTTTAAATGATCAGATATTTGTATTAATGTCAAAATATTGCCTATAGTGGTTGGGTTCTATATGGCAGTCGTTACCATATAACTTTACTGATGACAATCCAGAGTTTTGTCGAACAAACCTTCTTTTTTACACATTACAGATCAAACTCTTGTCTGCTTGACAATCAGTAACTGAAAGACTTTCAGATTCATTCAGAGTGAAAATGATGACGGATGTGGTCAGAACCAAAGTGTTATTAAGAACAAAGACAAGCAGTGCTGTTATTGTTATCTATGCGATGTTAATTCATTCTAATAGAAGTATTACACGAGGTTCCTCCTAAGGTAGTTAGTTTAAATTTGGGGTGAAATCTCCTAAAACCAAGAAGTAGCCATTCTACTACTTTCAGTTAAAGTGAGTATACTCATGTCATCAGAGATGCATTACTACAGACCTTCATACTTGATTATAAAATTAAAATTAATTAGTGAGCTTATAAGTGTATAACAGTAGTGATATAGTAATATAATAGCAATTGTCATGATAGGCTTACTTTACACTAACATCTGCATTACTTTAGATAAAATACTGTATTACAAAAATATGATATCTGTCTGTAGATGTGATGTAGAGGTGAGTGTTTAAACATGGACGTCCAGTCCTAAAATAGGCATGTATCGGTGTAGCTGGGGGTGTTCCCAGCTTGGCGCTTTGCTTCCTGATTTAGTACCACAGGACATTTAAGCCTTTCTTAAGCTGCTTGTTAATTCTGGCAGAACGTGTTAGTCATATAATGTAAACATCCTGATTCAGCCTCGGACTGGGTTTGTGCACTTTTTGGCCTCCATACTCATCTGTTTCGTCTTTCATACCGGCCAAAGTGATAGGCTGCAGGGTGTGCAAAGACGTTTTAATGCTGGGTCACAATGAAGCAGTAAAACCTGTGAGCTGTTGCAATGAAAGCCAAAGTAACACCGCAATAGATGGTTGCTGTTGACTGCCAAGATGAGAGATAACAAACAGCTTCACACAAGAGATGTGACTGGTACATTTTCTAAGAGTCTTCATACCACAGATTTTCTCCAGTCACGCTTTAAAAGCAAAAGTACAATCACCAATGCCACCAAGTGTAAAACTGGCATGAATTCTCACAACTCAAAGGAACAGACATTGGGAATACACTTAATTATTGTTTGTTTGTCTGGGTGTTTAGTAAGTAGCTGAGGCTAGAATCCACTTAGCTTAGCGTAATAGTTGAAACAGGGGAAACTGTTGAGGCTTGCGAAAAGATTTCCATATCATTGCATATTCAGTACTGGTGTGGGCTTTGAGCTATGAGTGTGCTTGTTGCCAAATGCAGCGGTATGATTGGTCAGATCTGTTTATCTGAAAAATCAAGCATGACTCCAAAAAAATAAATGCTGCAAATTAATTCTGCAAGAGTTCATGGCCGGTGTAAATGGCTACATTTTATAATAACTACAATAACTGAGAAAAATTTTTATTACACAAAATATTTGCATGAGTTTCAAGTGTTTGGTGTGTAAAGGTCATTAGCTCTTCTGATGCCCAAGGTTTTAAAAGATGATAATAACATGCAAAAGGCTACATTACCAGTGATCCAGTACTTTGATCTGGATCACAGAAAGAATAAAAAATGGACATTTCAGTTTCTGGATCTGAACCCAAAGCCAACGTGGAAGTGCATTAAAGCTGGATTCTGGAAGACATACTGTCTTCCTGTATATTCCTCTAGGCTGTAAACAGACATCTGGTCCTACAGAAGTCAGTGGGAAAACGGCCCTTGGATTTAACCTCTCCAAACACTTTCCCGATGAGTTTATGTGCTCAGTGACTCATTTTGGGGCACACAGTCAATCACTTCCAGCATTGTGAGGTAATTTTAGAGAAAGCCAGGTGATAATAACCCAGAGCTACCTCTGTAGATTACATTTTACACAAGACTGTCCTTTGTACATGACCTGCACATGCTTGTGTTAACCCACACAAATAGTGGGCTCTCATAATGAGTTAAAAAAGAGGCACTCATTCCTAATGTAAACAGGACATGAAACATGGAGCCAAATCCAGACAAGAAAGGCTTAGTATGCAATGTAACCTTATCATGAACGCAACCACTGACAAATGAGCAAAAGGAGGTCTGCATTTCATTCGCTATTCAAAATATATACATAGAAAAACACATACAGTTTATAAGGTAACATAGACTTTGTTTTCTTCTTTGGATGTTCGCTGCCTTTTGGTCGATTCTCTGACAAAATGAACCCACACTGATCTGGGAATAGTTAGAAGGTCAGAGTTAAGTGGTTTGACAAACAACAAGAAAAAGCGATGTCCTGCGAAACTGGACTGAAAGCGAGTGAAAGAGCAGCCAGTGTCTAAAGAAAGACTTTGAAAGACGTTCAGAAAGCTCATGTAAAGATATGAGGAGTGGCTCAAGACTCAGGCACAGTAATTTTACAGTACGTAAAATTGACACAGGAAACTTTATACTCAGACGAGTTGCCTGCTGGTTGGATTTTATCTCTTCATATGTCTTACCCTACTTGTTACATGCAGCTATGGGTGGAGACTAGGCTACATAAGACTTTAACAGCCCTCCTCCAACAATCCAGCCTCCACACAGACAGCTTGACACACTCAGCCTCCTCATGTTACACAGGATAGTCTCACTCACTTTATTATCATGTTTTCTGTTTCCGCCAGTGGAATTTCCACAGCTTGCCAGAGCAGAACTTGGCACACTTCAGAAGTTTCACCCTCAGAAAGCAAGCCTGTGTTTCATAATGTGTCTACCAGATTTATAGCTGGGCAGGAAAGCTGTAAGACTTGATGCTATAAAGCTTTAAAAGTGGTTTATAATTTATGTTGTTACATCACTGCATCAATATAAAATCACACTTTTACCACAGTTTTTTTTGTAAATGTATATTTACATAGTCTTGACTTAAGGTCTTAACTCAGTCACCTTATTTCACCCTCGCTAAAACACAATATGCGAAACCTTCCACCATTAAAAAACCCCCAAAAAACTCTAACCACAAAATCCTAATTTCAAACTATAGTCACAAAATCTCTGACTTATTTGACAAAATTCTTTCTATTCACAGTTTGCTGCAAAATTCAAAGCTGTATCTTACAGCTTTGAAACTCTGAAGCTGTGTGCTACTTCATAATTATGTTTGACAAGACTTCGACTAGCCAAACTAATAAAAAAAACTGATGGTTTGATTTTATTGTACTTTTACTGAATTTATTTTATCCCTTTGCTCTGTGTTAGAGATTTATCTTTAAAGAACAGAAACTCACTCAATCAAATTAAGTGGTCAAACGAGCTGATTGGTGAACCACAGCTCAACCTAGCATCCCTGTACAGCGCTGAGTTGCAGCGCTCTGCTGGTTCAGGTTTTTTTGATGACTCACTCTCTTTGCATAGTGATTTTCAGTTTCTTCCTCTTCTTTCTGGTCCCAAAGTGTAGAACAATAAGGTGTTGGCTTGATGTTCTCTTGTGGCCGCTGGGCTGCTCCCATGGTGGCCCTCTGTGGCCTGGACATCTCCCTTATCGGGGGGGAGGGCTCTGCCGGGTGGTCTGGGGCCCTGGGACCCTGTTTTCAACTCGTATTAGAGGGGTGGTTTTGTCTCTAACAGGTACTGGAGTTGGCGATACATTGTGCATTTCTATTTGTTTCTATCTCCCCGTATCTCTCCTCTACCGCACCACCGCCTCCTCTTTTTGCTCTCTTGCCTATAAATGTGATAACTGAAGTAACACAAATAGAAATAAATAAATATTGAAGATTCACAAAAGAAAGAGGAGGCTATAGAGATTCTATATAGCTGTTCTTGCAAAAGCAACATTTGTTTGGTACCACAATACATTCAGATCGCAATTCTGATTACAAAAGCTGCCAGACTTGACAGGATATTTAAAAAAAAGAAATGTAGCACCTGTTTACTGAATTAAATAAAACAGACAATTAGAAAACTTAGATCACAAACTTGTCTGTAGCCAATTTTCTTTCTGCAGTGTGCAGTTTTTTTTCCATTTTATATCATAAATGTAGATATTTTGGTATTTTACAGTGTTTTTCACAGTGTTGTCAAACTGAACCATTAATGAAGACAAATCAAGAAGTTACTCAAAAATCAAAATTAGTTTCAGCTGTCACTACATTATTCAATATATTGCAATGCAAAAATTTATTGTAAGTAGTCTGTGAATATGTGTACAGTACAGTACACATGCTCAGTTTGTTTTCCAGTGAGTCCACTGTAAGGGGCTCATATATAATATCATATTGTAGAAATATTGATCAGAGCATCTCTCTGAGTGGAAGTGCTTGTGTTGACAGGATGCTGCTCTCCCAGCAGAGTAGTTGTGTTACATTTGCAGTGATGGATGCAGATTGATGTTTCATTGTCAGTGATTGCTTACATACATGTTTTCAATGAAGTGTCTTAGCTTTAATATTGCATGGAAATAATTCCAGCAATTAAAAATAAGATGAGTTATACCACCTGTATGGTGTTTTAAGAACACCTAAGAATTAAATGACTCACTGCACATTACATTACATTATCTAATGCGTAAAGTTTTACTGACAGTGGTGAACCCATGGTTGTATTGTGTGTCTCTGTAGTTGTTTTGTGCCTTTCAGTTGTGGATTAGTGACTGAACTCAATAAACGAATCGTTGCAGGCAGATGCAAACTGGTGGAAGACACAAACATGAGACTGGGTCAGTCTTTAGCATCATTTTAATCATTTATCAGTGCAGGAGCTGGAAAGATGAGGCTTTCTGATGCTGAGAAACTCTTTAATCTTTTACTTCCTGTTTTGATCTTTTCAATGGCTTTACCAGCATTAAGGAAGGGTTTTGTTTTAGTGATGCATAGTGATACCATAACAAAACTGCAGCATGTCACGACACACAGCCAATGCAGGGACCACAAATGAGGTTTATATATCTGTCATTTAGTGTCTCTTTGTATGTAAGTTTTTATAGTCATTTATTGTCTCTAGTTGTGTCGTTCTTATATTAATCTCCCTGATCACAGACTCTGAAACATGTCCCACTGACCCATGGACTGAGCTCCATCTGTGGTCTTTGTAAATATCCATGTATAGTTGATTTTGGCGTGGCAGAGTGCAGATGTCTGTGACAGTTCCACTTTCAATATGTGTAGAAATGTTCAATGAAGTTAAACGGTCCTGTCTCGCAGAAACTGTATAACAGGTATTAAAGCAGCGTTAGGCCACTCGTGCCCATGCTGTTACTTATATTCTGTTTCTGCATTGCCACAGAGGTGATCATATTGCAACCGCAATGAAAGTTTTAGGAAATGGAAAAAAATTTGCACCTCAGCACTGTGATCAGATAGGAGGAAGGTTCTTTCATGTAATTTCCTGTTAGTAATCACCCCTGGGACAAGATACCAAGCTGAATTAGACACTTTGGTCAGAGGAAGTGTGTAAGCTTAGATGTAGATAGCTACCATGAGTTAGTGAAACTACACTTCAGTGACAGGCTGGAAGAGACTTCTCATAAAAAATGTTGGTGAGTTTAAAGTCAGGATGTGGCTGAGAGGGCTTTTGTAGAGAAGCAGTTTATTGCATGTATTTAATGCATTCATTTGTGCTAACAGGGAATGGGTACTTCATGTCCTTCGGGGTTTTCTTCTGACCAAGCTCGGTCGGGGATGTACAAGCTGGAGATCGAGCTGAAAAGAGGACACAACCTGGCTGTCCGAGACAGAGGAGGTGCAGTGACATCTGTAGTTAATTGCATTTTTCAGCTCTTGCTTTTATGCATGTGTGATAGCTTTATTTGTCTATTTTTATTCGTCGATGTAGGAACAAGTGATCCATATGTCAAGTTCAAGCTTGCTGGCAAAGAGGTTTTTAGGAGCAAAATCATCCATAAAAACCTCAACCCAGTGTGGGATGAGAAGACGACCTTAATCATTGACAGTCTGAATGAACCTCTGTATGTCAAGGTAAAGACTTAGAACTAACACACACACACACACATACACAGCTTTTCCATATAAATTCTTAATGAACATTGGTCAGTGGAGATTGTTTATTTCTCTTCTGCAGGTGTTTGACTATGACTTCGGCCTTCAGGATGACTTCATGGGTTCTGCTTTTCTTTACCTGGAGTCTCTAGAGCAGCAGAGGTATGTCAGATATTAGTGCCAACATTGTGTTCTGAAAAACAAGAACAAAATAATAAAGAAATATTTTAATAATTCTTTGCATGTTTCACGAAATGAAAAAAGACACAGAATAAACACAGATAAAATGTTGTTGTATGTATGTTTTTATTGGTGTGAAAAAATGTTTTCTCCCTTCCTGATTTCCTTTTTTTGTATGTTTTCCACACTTAAATGTTTCAGATCATTGAAGAAATATTAGACAAAGATAGCAGAAGTAAACAAAAAATGCAGTTTCTAAATGGAGGTGCTTAATATTAAGGTGGAAAAAAGTACAAACGTACATGGCCCAGAGTGAAAAAGTGATTAACCCCTAAACCTAATAACTGGTTGTGCAGAGTTGTTGTGATTCAGCCACAGGGTTTTCAAGCATGAACCGCCTTTTTAAGGTCATGCTACAGCATCTCAACTGGATTCAGGTCAGTACTTTGATTAGGCCACCCAAAAATCTTCATTTTGTTTTTCTTAAGCGATTCAGACGTGGACTTGCTGGTCTGTTTTAGATCATTGTCCTTCTGCAGAACCCAAGTGTGCTTCAGCTTGAGGTCACAAACAGATGGCCGGGTTCAAACTGTGGTCATAAATATTTTGTACTTGTAAATCAGACTGCGTAGTTGTGAACTGAGTTATATAACCTTGTAAACCAAAATATCTGAAAATGTTATGTTTGTGCATTCATAGATAACATTTTTTTTGTCTGTTTGTAAAAAATATTTACAGAAGTTACACATTTTTTTCAAGGTCTGGTTACAGATACAAAGCAAAAAACTACATATTTTGGTGACAACAATTTGAGCCCATGTGGATATTTTTCTTCAGGATGTTTTGGTAGACAGCAGACTTCGTGGTTCCATTTATCATGTACCATGCAAGTCTTCCAGGTTCTGAGGCAGGAAAGCGGCCCCAGACCATCACACTACCACCACCATATTTTACTGTTGGTACGATGTTCCTTTTCTGAAATGCTGTTACTTTTTACAATAGATGTAATGGGACACACACCTTCCAAAAAGTTCAGCTTTTATCTCGTCAGTCCACAGAGTATTTGTACAAAGGTCTTGGGGATCAAGGCTTTTGAAGATCTTTTTTTAGGCTTTGTCAGGCAGGTCCTATTCGAGCTGAACTTTCCAAAAGATGTGATACATCACAGTTAATTTATGTTATAATAGGAAGGGGCAATGACTTTTTCATGAAGGGGCATGTAGGATTGTTTTTTTTCCCTCTTAATAATAAACACCTTGATTTACAAACTGCATTTTGTGTTTGCTTGTGTTATCTTTGTCTAATATTTTAATTTGTTTGACGATCTAAAACATTTATGTGTCTTTTTTCCCCCTGAATTTATAAACAGGAAATTAGAGGTCATCCAGGTCTTTATGTCTTTACGCCATTCAAACAGTTTAACTAACCGGTGTGTGTTATCTGGCCTTAATGGAAAGATAAGGTTGGGTGTCATCTGCATAGCAATGAAAAAGTATGCCTTCTGATGATGCTGCGCAAGTGAAGCATGTATAATGTAAACAGAATTGGTCCTAGCACTGAACCCTGTGGAACTCCATAATTAACCTTGGTGTGTGTGAAGAGGACTCTCCATTTACATGAACAATTTGGAGTCTATTTGATAGGTATGATTTGTAGTTACATAGACAGGTACGTTTAATACCGAATGAATTAGGTTGCACCTAATTACTGAACCTAATCATCGTGTAGTGACACTGGCCTTATAAAAAAAAAGCATGCCAGAAAGCAGAGCAGAAAACACACCTGCACATATTCATGACTGTGTGTTCCAGGACGATACCTGTGACTTTAGTGCTGAAGGACCCTCAGTATCCTGATCAGGACCTCGGTACTCTGGAGCTGGCCGTCAACCTGACACCTAAAGACAGTCCCATCGAGGAACGCCGAGACTCAACAGTATGTATGAAGATTATGTCAGCTGATATTTCTCTCACTTGATCTTTTTTTTTAAATCTTATTTTAATTTGACCTGCTTTAGTTAAATAAATGTCAAAAACACCACAACTGATACACTGACATGAGTTAATGCAGTCAGAACTTAGGGGCAGGTTGAAAGGAAATCATTTTTACATGTCAGCTGTGAAATTTGGTTGACATGGTAAAGAGCTTAAACACTCCCGCGTGCACACAGACACACACACACATACACACACACACACACACACACACACACACACACACACACACACACACACAGAAAATGTTCTGTTAGAGGAAGTCTGTTAGTGTGAAAAAGTATTAAATGAAAAGTGTTTTATGTAGAAAAACATTCCACTGTTTCTCCTTCTTTCTTGCACTGATGGATAAGCTGAATTGTTGAGGTAGAGCAATTTTTTTTATATAAAGCTGCATCTAATCATGATGTTATATGAAGATCAATTTAACTAATATTCTTCTAATATCTTTGGCTTATGAATGGCCTAAAGTAACATCCTTGTATTTCTTGTTTTTCAGTTATTCCATTTTCCCATTATGATATCAAATTGTATCACTTGCCTGCAACCCTGATTTTATTTTACTTGTATTGTTGATTTTGCATTCTTAGTTTATTTTTTAAAGTTAGTTTTAGTAAATTTTTAGTAAACATACCATTCTGTGGCATGTGCAGATGCTCTTCGGCTGTTGCTGCATCTTGCACAGAGGAAAACTTCTTATGCAAAAGACCAACTTTCAGAGCGTAGCATATGCTGCTTCCTATGCATGGAATTTCCAACTATGCATCCAACTACTTATCCCACCAACAGTAACTGTCTGTAATCACCTCACAGATGTAACATTATCTAGAGCTACTTTAAGTACCACTGATATTTATTTAGTCTTTTTCTCCATTTGGTCTTTCTCATTTAACTTAAGTAATTACTTCCTCCAAACCATCTAAGTGTCTTTTAGACCCCATTCCTACAAGACTGTTCAAAGAAGTCCCACAGTTAATTAATGCTTCAATCTTAAATATGATCAACTTATCTCTAATAATTGGCTATGTACCACAGGCCTTCAAGCTGGCAGTTGTTAAACCTTTACTTTAAAAGCCATCTCTAGACCCAGCAGTCTTAGCTTATTATAGGCCAGCCTTCATCTCCAACCTTCCTTTCATTTCAAAAATTCTTGAAAGAGTAGTTGTAAAACAGTTATCAGATCATCTGCAGAGGAATGGTTTATTTGAAGAGTATCAGTCAGTTTTCAGAGCTCATCACAGCACAGAAACAGCTTTAGTGAAGGTTATAAATGATCTTCTTATGGCGTCTGACAGTGAACTCATCTCTTTGCTTGTCCTGCTAGACCTTAGTGTTCTATACAGTTGGCCATAATATTTTATTATTTTATTAGCCCTGCAGTGGTTTGTATCATATCTGTCTAATAGACTCCAATTTGTTCATCTCCTTGGTGAGTCCACTTCACACACTAAGGTTATGGAGTTCCACAGGGTTCCATGTTAGGACCAGTTCTGTTTACATTTTACATGCTTCCCTTAGGCAGTATAATCAGAAGGCATAGCATACATTTTCATTGCTATGCAATGACACCCAACTTTATCTATCTATGAAGCCAGATAACGCACACCAATTTAAAACTGCAGGAATGTCTTAAAGACATAAAGACCTGGAAGCAAGATTGAAGTAGAAAATTAGAGGTCTAATTTCCTGCTTCTAAATTCAGATAAAACTGAGGTCATTGTACTCGGCTCTGAAAATCTTAGAAATATGGTATCTAACCAGATTCTTACTCTGGTTGGCATCACCTTGACCTCCAATAACGCTGTGAGGAACCTTGAAGTTATTATTGACCAGAATATGTCCTTCAATGCACATATTAAACAAATATGTAGAACTGCTTTCTTCCATTTGCACAATCTCTAAAATTAGAAATATGCTGTCTCAGAGTAACGCTTTCTTTCACAGCAAGTCTTTTGTCCTGTCTTCCTTCTCTCACCCCAACTGTTTGCGGCAAATGGTCGCCCCTCACTGAGCCTGGTTCTGCTGGAGATCTCTTCCTGTTAAAAGGGAGTTCTTCCTTCCCACTGTCGCCAAAGTGCTTGCTCATAGGAGGCCATATGATTGTTGGGTTTTTCTCTGTATGTTATTGTAGGGTCTACCTTACAATATAAGCACCTTTAGGCGACTGTTATTGTGATTTTGCATTGTATAAATAAAATTGAATTGAAAAATTGGCATACAGTAGCTTACTAATAATTATGTTATTATTAATAAACCCAAAACATTTAGTTACTTTCCAGGTTTGCACATGTATAGGAAAAAAATCAACTTTGAAGTTGATTTTAGTTTTGTTGTCCTTCAGTAAAGATGGGTCTCTATGTTTCCTGCTGCAGATGGAGGTTAAGAAGTATGGACTAAAACATTATGTGCATAAAGTAAGTGTAGTGGTGATCAGGCTCTTAGTGCTTTTCCATAGTTTCACCTTGATTGACCCTTTCCTAGGTCACCTCTAGTTGAGTAGCTGCTTTGAGTCACGATAGAGAGCACAATGCAGTAGAGTCATCTGTCAGACTTGTATAGGCTAGTAATAACTTTTGTGCAGTCAGTTTGTCTTTGTAGCTTTCGATGTTTACTTTCAGGTTTCTCAAAGCATTTTCTCAATTTTTTTATCTTCATCTTTTGGCTTCATGTTTTCTCAGCACCCCTTATGAATAAAATAAAATCAGCATGAATTATAAACACTGTTACTATATTTTCCTGCACCAGTGATCAAAAGGCTAAGATGAAATTCTTCCTGGGTCTTTACATAAACGTTATTTTGAAGCAAACTTTTAATCTCAAATTGCAAACGGGTAGCATCTTTTCTGATATATCTGCTGGCTGTTAAATTTCAACATTTTTAACACCACAAACATATGGTTGTTTCACTTGGGATTATAGAGAACAAATATCTTAGTTCCTAATCCGACTTTATGGATGAGTCTTTGCAGGCTGATTGGCTCTCGCAATAATCAGAAAACTGACTATAGTAAGGCAAATATGTGGAGCCTCATCAAAGTAGGCTTGATTTTCTGACATATAAATACTGTCACAGTTGTTGTTTCGATGAGACACCAAAAACTCCACTGAAAGACAAAAACTCTCGAAATGAATGAAACACCACTGAAACACAATTTTTTGTGTTTTTTCTAGTCATATGGAGTTCTGTGATTTATTTCCACATAATCACTCAATATTTACAGTGCTCTGATTTTAGAGCCTACCAATCCCTGAGGGCGATAATGATCTCCTTAGCTACATGCTGCTCCACTACTTTTTTTGGACTGCAGACACTTTCTACATACAGTCAGGAAAAAAAGATTAAAACCTCAAATAGCCATACCTTTGAATGGTAGGTTTATTTGAACAGTGAGAGACAAAACAATATATATTAAAAAAAATCCAGAAAAATGCATTTCAAAAAAGTTATAAATTAATTAGCATTTTCATGAAGGAAATAAGTATTTGATCCCTTTGCAAATTTCTGCTTTAAAGCTTTAGTACTTGGTGGCAAAACCTTTGATGGCAATCACAGATGTCAGACATATCTTGTAGGTCAAGTTTTGCACACATTTTGTCCCATTCCTCTTTGCAGATCCTCTCCAAGTCATTAATGTTTCATGGCTGATGTTTGGCAACTCAAACCTTCAGCTCTCTCTCCACAGATTTTCTATGGGATTAAGGCCTGGAGACTGACTAGGCCACTCCAAGACCTTAATATGCTTCTTCTTGAGCCAATCCATGTTGGCTTGCCCATGTGTTTTGGATCATTGTCATGCTGGAATACCCACCCATGACACATTTTTAATACCCTGGCTGAGGGAAGAAGGTTGTCACCCAACATGTGACGGAACATGGGCCCATCCATACTCCCTTTGATGCAGTGCACTTGTCCTCTCCCCTTGGCAGAAAAACTCCCGAAGCATGATGTTTTCAACTTCATGTTTGACGGTGACGACGGTGTTCTTGGAGTCGTAGGCAGCAATTCATCCGCCTTCAAACACGGCAAGTTGAGCTGATGCTAAATAGCTCAATTTTGGTCTCATCTGACCACAACACTTTCACAGGTGGCTGTAGCTCAGGTGGCAGAGCAGGTTAGCCACTAATCACTGGATTACTGGATGTAGTGTAAAGCGCTTTGGGGTCCTTAGGGATTGAGTAAAGTGCTATACAAATGCAGGCCATTTACCATTTACCCAGTCCTCCTCTGAATCATTGAGATGTTCAGTAGCAGCTTCAAATGGTGCCCTTGCGGGCTGTGCAGGATTTCAGTCCTTCACAGCATACTGTGTTACCAACTGTTGGTAACTATGGTCCCAGCTGCTTTGAGATCATTGACAAGTTCCTCCTGAGTAGTTCTGGGCTGGTTCCACACCGTTCTCATTATCATTGAAACTCCAGACCGAGGGAGATTGGCAGTTATTTTATGATTCTTCCATTTGTGAATAATCACACCAATTGTTTTCACCTTCTCACCCAGCTGCTTGGCGATGGTCTTGTAGCCCATTCCAGCCTTGTGTAGGTCCACTATCTTGACCCTAACATCCTTGGAAAACTCTTTGGTCTTGGCCGTGGTGCAGAGTTTGGAATCTGGATAGATTGATTGCTTCTATGGACAGCTGTCTTTTATACAGGTAACAAGTTGAGGCTCCCAATATCAGCTCATTACCTCTATAAAATACACCTGGGAGCCAGAAATCTTGCTGATTGATAGGGAGGCCTTAAATACTTATTTCCTTCATGAAAATGCAAATTAATTTATAACTTTTTGGAAATGAATTTTTCTGGATTTTTTTGTTATTGTTCTGTCTCTCACTGTTCAAATAAACCTACCATTGAAATTATAGACTGACCTTTCATTGTTAGTGGGCAAACATATTAGATTAAAATTAATACTAATAATTAAGAAATAAGAATAAGAATAATATTAAGAAAATGTATTTTATTAATAAAATTAATAAAATAAAATAAAAGCACAGCATAAACTCTGAGGCAGCTTTCTTCAGAAAGGAGCCTTCAGAAAGCCATAGTTTTCCAGGCTTCTTGAAGGACATTTAAGGCGTTTCTTTTTTATATATTTCTGCCTTTTCTTCTGTTTTCTATATGGATCATTCCATACTACTTCAATACTGCTTAGGTTCAGACTCTGGGGAGACCAGTGCATGAGTAATAGTGTACCACTGTGTGTCTTTTTTTCCCCATCCAGGTAAACTCTCACTGTGTTGGCAGTGTGTTTTAGTTAATTACTGTGCTGAAAAAAAAAGTGTTGCTGATTAGATGCTTTCCAGGTAGTATTGTGTCTGATGGATCAAAATTCATCAATATTTACAAGATCCCCAAAATCTGGGTGAAGTTCAACCCCAAACCCCAACATCTAGCATTTCCATAGATTCAATTAAAGAACAAAGAAGAAAGTTTGTGAAAATGTAGCCAAAATCAGTGAAAAACTTTGAAAGACCTCCAGAAAGCTGTAGAACAGAGATCATTGCAAACAAAATGTAACAAATTAAAGGGAGGTATTTTTGCACAGTTCGGTTGCTAGAGTTACATATCAGCATCCCCATCTAGGCTTGTCTTTCCGCTCAGCAGCCAGCTCAGTTTTTATTCATGAAAATTCCCTTAAATGTTTCAAAAATGTGGTGACATTGCCCCACAATGTTTCACAATGAATGGATTCCGTATTATGTAAAAAGCAAAAGTTTAACTTTGTGAAACGTTGTCCACAGCACTAGTTGACTCTTGCTGCAATCAGGTCGGCCGTGTGAGATGCGAGTGCCCATTTCTGTATTACATTAGGTGGAGCTGTCTTGACATTCATCTTTATATATTACTTGTGTTTCAGAAAAGCAGTGTATAATATGATTATAACACGATAATAACATATTGTTTTCTCTTTCTGTACTGACTTCCTAACATTGCTATACTGTCCAACTCTGCAAACAAAACCTTGCCCTATAATACTTGATATGAAATGAATCAAGTTGCTCAACTTGACAGGGCTAACCTTTAACATAATCCAATACAAAGAAGTGTAGTAGGATGGCTTTGGAGAGAACTCTTTAAACAGCTGCATACAGCAGACATAGACTGCACTGTATTGAATAAACTCAGTAATTCTATTTATTTTGGTCTGCTTAGCTGTGATTATAGTTTCTGCTCAGTTAAATGGAGCTGCATGAAGAGATGGTTTCCAACTGTATCCTCAGCTCTGAGATATTAAAAACAGCACATCTTGTTCATGTTTAATTCAACACATAAATTCATAATAGGCCAAGTCTGAATTTGTTCTCCAGCTGCAGCCAGAGATACAGATACAGAGAAACAGCAGTAAAAAGAGAGTTGGAGGGAGACGGAGAGAAAGGAAGACAACAAACAACAACAGACAGAAAACCATGACACTCAAATCAAAGCTTGGACAGATCAAAGTCTCATTGGCTCTAATTGGCACACTGCTGAGGCTGAGATAATGAATGCTCAGTTCTGGTGAAGATCTTTTTTTTTTGGTAGACTCTTTTTTTGGTGCCTTATTTATAAAGCTTAATTGAAGCAGGACACCTCCCCTTAGTTTTATTTCCCATTTAGTTAACAGAACCCCATCCTACAGCTTCCCCTAGTGGCTTAAACACAATGGTACCCTATTTAAATGAAAGAGGTTTTGGCTGTTTTCATATTATTTAATAAAAATGCAGACACACTTTGCAGCCCTTTAGTTACAGCTATCCATTCAACTTTTCCACCCTGCATAAGTCAGTAGAAATAATCCATTTTTATGTATATTCAGACTATGCTGCTCAGGAGGTCCTGGAAACGATCCACTAAGGTAAATAATCACCATGCCCATCATCATCATCATCATCATCATCTGTGCATGCAGTAACAGCTTTCCTTAAACTGTCCTTACAGCTTTATGCTTATCACTCTGCTCTTCACTTTATTGTGTCTTTACCTTGACAGCCTTGTTACCATCTTGTGTCAGAGATTTTTTTTCCCTACTGAGTTCATATTTTTATCACGAGAGATATTTTGCTCTTGCTGCTGTCATTTCCACCCACTATCTGCCACCAGGGCTCTGTTCTTCATCCATGTTAACATGGTGTTATCAGGCCAAGCTAATTCTCTTCCTTACTTCTTCAAATAAAAGTTGGATGATTTACTAATCTTTAATCATGTCCCCAATAAATGCTCTGTCTCCTGTTTGAATAAACTTTACTAATCAAAGATGCCCATAAAAGGAGCAAACAAAGAAAAGTTGAAGAATGTGAAGAGACTTGTGAGCAGGAAGAGTGGAAAGGCATTTTGTACAGATGGCATACCGGCGTAGGCAATGTCTAGACATTGTACAGTAACTGCCTCCTATGAGGTTTATGAGAGGAATCGAATAACTTTCAGTTCAAATGATCGTATTATTTTACATTATTTAGCCATATTTCTATATTATATATAGAAATAAGGAGGACAATATTATTTTCCCAAGATCAAGGAAATGCAAACCCCTTTGGCATCATCTACCATTTAAAAGGTTGGTGGATTTTGTGTGAAAGCAATACAAAGTGCTTATGTAGATAAAAGGCCTGTATGAATGTGTGTTCTTGATTGGTGGAATGGGATTTGTAATAGAAAGTGCTTTAACTGCTCAAATTCAGTAGAAAGGTGTTACTAGAAGTACCTGACATGAGTATGTCCAGCAGTTTGTCCTCCTGACATAAACAAAAGGATCTGCTCAGAGAAAACATTTCTGCATTTCTCTATTGGGTTTGAACTCAGCTGAGTAAACTTGTGTAGTAAAGACATAAAAAGCACATGTGCTGAACACAAAATTTTATTTTGCTACTGCAGCACTAAAATATTCTAATTGTGCAATAAAATGTTCATAAAGTGAATTAAAAAACAGAGTCAGTTTTCAAGAAATTCACTTTATGGATCCTTTATGTATGGCCTGATAACATACAAAAATCTTAAATAAATATCTATTTTTCTCCAATCCCAAGGCTGTTGGACTTTATCGACTTATCTACTTTACCTCTATTCTGGCAGTTTTTTTAATTTTTGTATTTACCTCAGAGCAACATGATTCGAGGTTTGATTGATCATCATCTTTTAGAGCAGGAACAACAGAGCCCTGCATTGTGTTCTTGTTGTTACTATGTGGCAAATAAAGTTGTGTATGTGTGTGTGTGTGTGGCCCAGCAGCAGCAGTCTATACGTCTGTCAGAGCTACATCGAAAAGCCCAGCTCTGGCGAGGGATAGTCAGCATCGCACTAATCGAGGGTCGAAACCTCATGCCCATGGATCCCAACGGTCTGAGTGACCCATATGTCAAGTTCAGACTCGGGCCCCAGAAATACAAGAGCAAGGTACAGCATGTGCAACTAAGGTCATACTTTCATGTTTGAAGCCCAGCTCTTTCAAATGAGGAGATGTGTCAGTATTTGTGTGTGTGTGTCTAGACAGTGCCAAAGACCCTGAGCCCACAGTGGAGGGAGCAGTTTGACCTGCATCTGTATGAAGAGACAGGTGGGGTGCTAGAGATCACGGTGTGGGACAAAGACACTGGAAGAAGGGACGATTTCATTGGGCGGTCAGTCTCTACTTATGTTTGGGTGATTTCTGTGTGAATTCAACTTTATTTATATAGCGTTATCAAAGTAAATACCCTATATTATTGCAGACAGAAACCTAACAAGCCAACAGTCCCCTAGGAGAAAACAGATGGCAAAAGTGATGGAGAAAAAACTGTCTTTTAATAGGTGTTAGTGAGGTGGCATTAGTTAGGTGGTGTTTAATGTTCTGTCTGTGTTCTCATTCTTGGACACAAGCTTCAGAAATGTGTGCTATTATTTTATTGGGAGAAAGGATTTTGATTTCTAATTCATGTTGAACATTTGACATTTCACAAATGCTAGTGTTTAAGTGTAATGTAATTTCTCTCAGTTTGAAAGTGGATTTTATTTTACCCATGTGTCAGTGCTTAACACATGGATCCTGGAATGCCTAGAACTATTCAAGATCAACAGGACCCTAAGAGCATTCAACGAGGATGTGGTGAACAATACTAGAGTTCAACTTCAAACCAAACCAAGTCACCATCAAGTGTGGGATTTACCAAGAAGATGCTCTGTCCCCACTGCTGTTCTGCATAGGCCTAAACCCTCTCAGCCAGAACATCAGCAAGCCTAACTATGGATACTGCTACAGAAAAGAGGAGTCATTAGTCACCTCCTCTACATGGATGACATCAAGCTGTATCACAGGAACGAACGAGATACTGATACTGGAAGCTCAAAGGCAAATGGGAACCATGAAGAGACTGCTAGGAAAAACTCAACCACCAAACACCTCCAGAGAGTAAGGCAAGTCCTGAGGAGTCAGCTGAATCGGTAGGACAAGATCCAGACAATCAGCACTTACGCCCGCCAGTCATCAGATACCCTGCTGGGTTAATAAGGTCGCCAAAGGAGGAGAGGGAAACCACTGACATCAAGACAAGGAAGCTCCTTACCATGCATGAAGGGTTTCACCCCAAGTCCAGCAGATAAAACAGCAAAAATCCATGAATACATCAGGATGATGGCCACAAATGATCATGTGCTTAGTGAATACCTCAGGTATCAGAAACCTGAGAAAGAACAGGAAAAGAGAAAGAACCATCATGAAAGGATAGGCCCCTGCCTGCATGTACCACTGACAGACAGAAGAAGAGGCTGATATCAAGAAATCCTACCAGAGGTCAAAGCAGGACACGCCTCCTAGGGTGGTTGAGAATGTCCGAGCTTTCAGATGCAGATGGTGATGGCTAACCAACTGGACATGTTTGTGGTGGAGAATCAGATAAGGAAGATACATGTAACTATACCAAGTGAGAGCAACATCAGGCATAGGAACATTACAATGTTGAGAAATACCAAGGGGTGAAGGAAGTGGTCAGTGACAGTGGTACCTGTGCTGATCGGAGCACTCGGGGGCAATGCCCCCCAATCTGTCTGTTTGTCTGTCTGTGTGTTGATAGATAGATAGATAGATAGATAGATAGATAGATAGATAGATAGATAGATAGATAGATAGATAGATAGATAGCAACAGTTTTTGGTTCAAACTTCATTTTTACTTAAATGTTCAGCTCATTAGCTCGGTGTGTTTTGTTTTGAATGTGGTTCAGCTGCCAGTTGGACCTCTCCACTCTTGCTAAGGAGCAGACGCATCACCTGGAGCTGCCACTAGAGGAGTCTCAAGGCTTTGTTGTGCTGCTGGTCACACTAACCGCTTCGGCTGCTGTCTCTATCGCCGACCTCTCTGTGACCCCGCTAGATGACCCACAGGAGCGTAGAGAGATACTCCAACGATATGTAAGCAGCACGCTGAGGGCAACTCAGATGAAATAACTACACCATCTTAACACACATATTACACTGTTGTGCTCAATTTTCTTGTGCAGGGTGTGACGAAGTCATTCTTTAACTTAAAAGATGTGGGCATAGTACAGGTGAAGGTGATGAGAGCAGAAGGTCTCATGGTTGCAGATGTAACCGGTAAATGAAAAAATGACTCTGATTTCTTGCCTTTGCTTGCTCATAATACTTTGCATTATTCTTCATTCTTACTGTGATTCATCCATTATCATTATCTTGATTGGTCGCTCAGGTAAAAGTGACCCTTTCTGTGTGCTGGAGCTGAACAATGACAGGCTGCAGACACACACCGTTTACAAGAACCTCAATCCAGAGTGGAACAAAGTCTTCACCTTGTGAGTTGACATTTATCAGTGAAAACCAGGAAAAAAGCAAACCATTTCCTTTGTTTCAACTCCTTGTATTAAAAATATATATGCATGAAAATTGCCACTTTGCTGTATTTTATTGGTTATGGTTTTCTAGTAACTGTTCTGTGTGTTGCTACTAAATTAGGTAGTAGAAGAACCTGGACCTTTAGCTGTTACTGAAGCCTTAGTGACTTCACGGCAATTTTGTGACTTCATGAATCTTTGCTCAGTGCAGATAAGCTGTTAACAAATCAAGCTCATTAAAAAGCAGGTGACACAGATGATGATTATTGAGTTGGATGCTTTTTGTGATACATATATAGCCTTCTTGGCTGTCAGAGGAAAAAGTTTATGGATGAGTAGAATGAGGAGGGGTGGGTTTAAAAAATCGACTCAAATCGATTTTAATTTGAAGAATGTGATTTTTAAATATGAATGTAATTTTGCCAGTAAAGCCAGAATCTCAGGTTAAAGCTCCGGAAATCATTTCAACAACCACCAAACAGCTAAAACAGCAAATGATTAAAGAGCCAGTAAGCAGATTCAGCACAAAGATGGAAACACAAAGTGTGAATCCCCATGTTAATATGGTGGCACGTACACAGACACACCATAGCGTGCTGAAAGAGGCATCTCACAGATTCTGATGCTGCAGGTTTCGTCACTCCCACCCAATTCACTGAACCAGCAGCAAAAGAAGGTCAAAACTGCGCTTCACAAAAAAACATTGTCGTGAATTTACCAGTTTACCATAAAAAATCTCTATTTTCTGCATTATTCGCTTGTTTATTACGCACCAGTTTCCCGTTGTGTTCAGTGCTGTCGGCCCCAGTTTTGTTTTTTTCCCTTTTTTAAAAAAATGACCTCCAATAAGAAAGCCTAATTTCTGCTGTTTAATACCAAAGAAATGTAAACTTTTACAAATCATGCCAAACTACAAAATGCTAGGCTGTGTCTCTAATAAAACCTCTGTAACTTGTAACCAGCATCAGGTAATGTTCATATATTGATTCATGGTTTTTCTCTGTTTTTGATTGTTAAGGTTCAAAATTGTGTCTCGTCCTCAAATGCTCTTTCTCAATTCACCTGTTGCACTTCTGAGCTTTCACTAGACCAGAGGCTCACTGAGACTATGTGTATGTCTTCTACTAAATAAATGTTTTAACCAAGAACCTCTACTTAAAAGCTTAATATAAAATGATCTGATATATAAGTGTTTTGTAAGCATGTATTGCAATTCCTTCTGTGGCTCCAAGTCACTTGCACAATAGATTGTCCGAACATCGCGCCGAACAAAGCTTCCGACCCCCAATTAATTGACCGAGCTCCAACTCTTTAATAAGCACAGATATGCATTGTGTATAAAATAGTCATAACTGCTTAAGGCCTTCTTAAAGCTGTCTGTTACATTGTTAAAGCCTCGTCTTAGCCTGCTGCTCAAAATAACTTCCTGCTTCTGCAACTCTCTGCAAGCCTGTTTCCTGTCAGCCTGTGACTTTTTAGCCTTTCTGAAAGACACACACTGTTCAACCCCTGAATGCAATATAAACTCCAGATTATATTATTAATGCAATGGTAATGATGACAATTATTTAACAATAGCAGTAAAATAATTTCCCTGCTCCACATGATCTACTGCAGAATATTTTTAACGGGGTTATCTGCTATAACAAGCCAGGCCAGGAAAATCTCCTTTATGTTTTTGTGTTTTATCCTCAGTTACTTCGACACAAAGGCATCTACTGTGATGCTTACGCCTCTGTGGAAGTCTCATAAGTGTCAGCTTTGTTTTTATACATAGATATAAAATATGGATATGTGCTGATAAATAATCAAATTATAATATTTTTGACTGTCTGAGTCAAAACTGAATCTAACTGAATTGAATCGCATTGGCCATCAGTTATAGAAATCAGAGCCGATACCCAGCCCTAAGAATGAGTATCTCTGTATGAGCTTCTCCACGAGCGATGTATGAAGTAGAGCCAAACCGACTGGTGATTTCTGAGGTGGATGCCAATAGAAGTGGAACTAGCGCTGCTTTTGAAAGCCTCCTGTAGCCAATCAGAAACAAAACAAAATCTGATTTTCAGTCAGACACATCAATCAACAGGACGTCAGCCATTTCCTCTGGCCTTGTTGTCTTTCATTCTGACAGAGCTCTTAGATAACTTTTTGTTTTAGCGTACTCACAGTTGACATCAGGATCAAAGCTGTGGTACACAGCATTATATTAAGGGTGAAGGATGGGTTTATTAATTTCAAGAAAAGTTATAGTGTTCATAGATAGTTTTTCTTAAGCTGCAGGGGATGCCACTTCCCAAATATTGAATACATTTCCACATATGAACTGTTCCGTCTTTCTCTTCCCCATCTACATGCCAAATATCCTTGGGCAAGATACTAACCCCAAGATGCTGTCTGATGCATCTGTCTCTATATGAATGTGTGTGAATGTTAGATAGAAAGCACTTACATAGTAAGAGCATAGAAAAAAGTGCGTGTATGAATGGGTGAATGAGCCAAGTTGTATAAAGGGCTTTGAGTGCTGAGTTAGAGTAGAAAAGCACTATATAAGAACCAGTCCATTTACCATACTTTTCCCCTTTTTCCTCAGTAATGTCAAAGACATTCACTCTGTGTTGGAGGTGACAGTGTTTGATGAAGACAGAGACAGGAGTGCAGACTTCCTGGGAAAAGTGGCAATTCCATTATTGAATGTGAGTGTAATAAAAGTATATGAAAGACACACGATGTGTATGTGTGTAAAGTGCTAACATGTTTGGTTGTTGAGTTGCATCCAGCTGTATGGGTGTAATGAACAGACACTAGGCAAATTGTGCAAACGATTCAGACAAAGAAAATATTGGAATTTCTCCAAATCTATAGCACACAGTTCTTAGAGTGGTAGCACCACATAGCAAGCCATATTATGTGTTTGATCATTTCATTAAAGGGGTTAAGAAGCCATCAACACAGAAACTCTGAGACTTAGAGAACAGCAATAAGCTACAGCTGGCTGAGTTGGCACAAGTACCAACGTTACGATGCTCCTATCTTTAAGATATAAAACAAACCCAGACAGGCTTTGAAAAGAAAAAGAGTTCATTCTTGTAGTAGCTATTTTGCGGATGTTTAGTATACTAAACTTATTCAGAAACTCAAATGATCAAAATGTCATGTGTGTAGCTGGACTGTTATTATTGCTTGTAGTACCTTGAATAGCAGCATGAAAACTGAAAGCTTACAAGGTGCTTAAAAAAACAGAGAATGCCCATTAGATTGGTCTTACATGCATCCACTGAGCATGTAAAAGTCTTTTTGAATCACAGAGAATCAGTTCAGTTTCAATTCACTTTTATTTATATAGCACCAAATCACAACAAAAGTCGCTTTAAGGCGCTTTGTATTGTAAGGTAAAGCGACTACATTAATACAGACAAACCCCCACAATCGATAACCAGTTAAAGTAACTAAAGCCAAACCCAATTATGTTTTTGTGTTTTAGGTTCGTAATGGCGAGCAGAAGGGATACCTGTTGAAAAATAAGGAGCTGACAGCACCGACCAAAGGGTGCATCTACCTAGAGATTGATGTCATCTACAACGCTGTGAGAGTCACGCTGTGCTGTGAATGCTCATTTTAGAACTAAGCAAAGCAAGACTTTAGGCTGGCTTTTGTTGTGGTTTTACATAGTTCTTCAGGACATTTATGTCAAGAAGGTTTTTGGCTTCTAAATGTAATCAATAAAAATGTAAAACCTCTACAATACGTACATCCACTTTTTACAAACTCCTGGACCAGATAGAAAATGTTATGCCAGACCGTATTGTGTGTTTCTCTTTTTTAAGGTTAAAGCTGCTTTGAGGACTGTGGTTCCTGCAGAACAGAAATATATTGAAGAAGAACCAAAAGTCTCCAAGCAAGTATGTATCAGTATTTCCTGCTGATGTTTTTTCAAACCGGTGACAAAACTTATCATTCTTCTATAACTTGAGACTAAAAAACAACCAGCCAGTACAATACAAATATGAGTAAAGGTTCTGAAAAGGGTCATAGATTTCAAGATTTCTGGTGTTAAGAGGAAAACTTTCCAAAGTGCCAAGGGATCTGTCATTTTCCCAATGTTTAGGTTAGTTTGGGTTGGGGGGGAAGGATGTAGAAATGAACAAGGTTCAAGAGATGTTGAGTGAGGAGGAGAGAGACTTTGTTGTGATCTTGTGTCTTTGTGATACTTTAGTGGGAGCCAGTCTAGATACAGGACTTCATATGTGAGTGTTTGTGAACCATGACTGCAGAGTCACTGGGACTGTCAGGACTTCCAGTAGAAAGGACAATGTGAAAGGAAAGTGAAGGCCAACTATGTGCTAAAAGTATATATTTGTATCTATATCAGAATCAGAATACTTTAATAATCCCTAAGGAAATTGTGTAATATATAATATATTTGTACATTTTTTTAATTATCCTAATCAGCTGCATATTTCTTTGAATCTGAATATGCTATTTTTAATAGCTGTACAGTATTTTTTTATGTTGTAAATTTGCTCCGTACAGTCTCTTGTTTCTTGTTTTTTTTTTTTAATTAATCTGTGTGATTTTGCGTGCTCCGTCTGCCTGTCTCTTTGCTGAATTTCTGAATTTCCCCAATGAGGGACAATAACGCATATTTCTTTTCTATTCTATATTGTTATGTTGGTCACAAGAGCACTCCAGGATGATGCTCAGAGTGTGGACCATTGTTGGTAACCATAGACGTAGCCTTTAACTAGACGAACTAGAAGAGGTAAATCTAATTCTGAAGCATTGCCACAACCAGGAGCTCTATATTGTTGGTGTTTACATCCTAAGGACATTTAATAAGTGAAGAGGGATCAAGGGGGTTGCTAGGCAGAGCGTTTGGTAGTTATATAGAGCTGCTAATCGTCTGCACAGAAGAGGAAGTTAAGCCATGGTTGAGGATTATCTGTGACAGTATGTAAATGATGAACACGAGTGGTCCAAGCATACATCCTCGGGGGAACAGCTTAGGTCATGTAACAACTGAAATGTTTAGAAACATCTTTGTGTCTTTCAGTTGCTCCAGCAGAACTTCAACAGAGTCAAGCGCTGCATTATGGTGCTGATTAGCTGGGGAAGTTTCATCAACAGCTGCTTTGAATGGGAGTCTGCACAGAGAAGCATTGTCTCCTTTGTGGTATGAAAGGCAGTAATGCACACACACACATCCCTGTACACATGACCGATGAATGATCTACTGAGTGTCATGTTGTTTTGCTTTCTATTAGCTGTTTGTGGTGGTGGTGTGGAATTTTGAGCTCTACATGCTGCCACTAGCCTTGCTGCTTCTACTTGTGTGGAACTACTTCTTCTGCTCCAGCAGGGATGGAGCTGATGTGGTGAGAAAACAAGTAAAACGCAGGCCTTCTATAAGCGCTCCTCTTTCAGACAACGTTATAATCGCTTCATTTTCTGTTGTAGTCCATGGATGGCATGTTTGAATGGGAAGTTGATGAAGATGATAAAGAGGAAAAGGTAATGATGTTTTAAAACTATAAACATTAATATGTAATATTAACCGAGAGACTTCTTAATAGAGGAAAACAGGTGTTTGGCTTATCCCAGATTGCCTTTTAGGCCTTCAAAGATAAAAATGTGTTTCTGCCTATCTGCATGCTCAGTATTACATTATATAATATTAGTTTCCTAAAAAATATGAAGGCAAATATGCAAAAGTAGCATCTGGCATTCTTGTGACCATTAACCTCGTAATAATAATAATAGCTCTTTGTTAGAAATTTATGTAGTACAAGTGTTTCAAACATTTAAGAAAAAGTTTTTTTGTGTACAGTCTTACAAAGTTCAAGTCCTTAAAGAGTTTAAGGTCTTTAGGGCTTTTATTTTGAAGGTTTAGATGCTGCTGACTGACATTTTAGAAAGAACAACTAGCTAGCTGTCTCAGGTTCCTCAAAACCAAGATAAGGCTTCCAAAGTCAAGATGTGTTTTCCTACACAAACACACGGAAAGATTACTTCACAATCACCATCTGGACAGTCATGCCTATGATGCCTATGTATTCATGATGTTTCTCCTGTCCCTGTCAGGACTCAGAGCCCAAAGGCTTTATGGATAAACTGTACGCCATTCAGGACGTGTTTATCAGTGTTCAGAATGCTCTGGATGAGGTGGCGTCCTTTGGAGAGAGAGTGAAGAAGTATGTTTTCTGGGTTAACAAGTTTCCTCTCTGATTCCTTTTTGCAGCTGTTTGTTGTGAAGCTGTTAGGTGTGACTTGTGATTTTTCACGTACATCCAGTTGAATGTTTTTTTTTAATGAGCTCTTTTGTCCTTTTCTACCCGCAGCACTTTTAACTGGACCGTGCCTTTTCTAAGCTGGTTGGCAATCACTGCCTTGTGTTTGGCCACATTTCTTCTCTACCTCATACCTTTACGATACCTCGTGCTTGCATGGGGTGAGTCTTGATTTCACAACACACAGACGACTACACACACAGACAAAAAAATGTTACGCTATGTTGGTGTAGAGCTGGTGCACGAGAAAGGGAGTTTCAGTTACATTTTTGTGAGGCTCCAGATCGTTTACCTCAAAATTATGAAATATGGTCCTGGCTTTAGGGGGATGAGGTCTCTGCCCTTCTAGATGTTTAATGAAATACTTAGTGCTCATATTTTATTTTTATTTTTTAAGGTTGTGGGTAAACTTGTAACTAATCTAATGGGAATCCAATTAGATAAACATCCACCTGTTTCTATCTTCTGGGCTCTATGTTCTAAATGATTTATGCTCACCATGTTGGTTTTTGGACCATATTTGTGAGAGTAGAGTTAGCTTTTAAAGCAAGCAGTTTCCTGGAAGAGAAACCTGCTACTTATTGCCAGGTAACACAGTAATAGAATAAAAACTATATTAGTTATGGCATTCTTTAAAATACCAGGCTGCAACCATCTTAATTCATAGTGCAAATGAGCATTTTTACATGGGACTTTATCAAAGCAACTTGATTTGATGGTTACCAAAAAGATCTTGTAGATCTTGCCTTAGTGTTGTTGTATTTATATCATGTAATGAACCATGGTGACTCAGTCTCAGCTTGGACTGCTTGGTCTCTGCTAGTCCTCAAACAGTTGTTTTTTCTGCAGGTGTGAATAAGTTCACCAAGAAACTTCGTGATCCATACATGATCGACAACAACGAGCTTCTTGACTTCCTTTCCAGAGTCCCCTCTGATGTTCAAGTGGTGGGTAATTTTGTAATCCATGAAGAAAGCATGTAAATAGAGGTACATCGTATGTAGGAGAACTTCAGAACAGGATGTTTCACAAAACGAATCCTCAGGCTACAGCGGCTGTCATTCACGAGGCATTCACGCCTCAGTCCCTGAGTTCTCAGTCAGTGTACTGCATGGACACAGTTAATACTGGAAATGTTTCCTTTTCAACATATTGGAAGAACAGTATTTAAGTGAATCACACAGCTGTCATTTACTGTGTTTGCATTTTCATTAAAGTCATAGAAAAGCATTTTAAAGTCACATTTATATGATAGATGAAGCACATAGTCCTGTTTGCTGTCGACAGCTGCCTGAGCATTAGTGTTGTGTGTGGCTTTAATAAACACCTACAGGTATCACGCAGCAGATAACATGAGACCTGCTCATACACACACATGTAACCTGATTAAAAGCACATCAGTAATTTATATTCTGTGGTCGTTTGTACAGGTGTGGTTAGATACAGGTTTCAGGTTTATGTGGTGGTTTTTCAGAAGGAGACTTTCCTGGATTTTCTTGTGCTCCATCTAAGCTCTTAGGAATCATTCAGAGAATGAATTTCCTGATCCTGCCCAGCTGCCCTCAACCTCTGACTGCGCATTTCCCCTTCACGCTGTTTCCAGAGAGAAAGCTCAGTGTTTTCTCTGTAAGAAAGTGAAGCTGGGCCTGTGTTGTTAGATTAGGTCACTGGTGCTGCTCTAGGTAGATTCTATACTGTATGAACCAGAGCTGGAGTCTGTCTGTTGTCACAGTATTATCTGTTTGTGTTGATGGACAGATGCAGTATCACGAGCTGAAAGTTGACCCCGGGCAGAGCCCCAGCAAACGCCGGAGGACAAACCTGAGCTAGCTGTAAACAATGTAAACTATCTTGTTTATATGTTTCTTGTAAATTTTAATTATTATGAGAAGTTGTAACTGTTAAGTGTTTTCTTTTTGTTACTGAGGAAGGACACTGATTTTCTAAATCTTTTAAAAGACAAGACGAAGCTGTTCATGTTTTTTAATCTCTCTCATTTCTCATAAGAACTCTGCACACAAACTAAGTAACTGTGGTAATAATAATGATTGTCATGAGTATACATGTATAGTGTGTCCCAGAGTCTGCATGTAATGAAGATGTGCTTCTGTTTGCATGTAAGCATTGCATCTCCAGCTTTTTGATTTCTCTCAACATGTTTGTGCCATTTCAAACGGGATGCCAGCGTCCCATGCTATGTTGAAGATAGAGCTGCATGCATTTATACACCTACAGTAAATAAAATCTCCTATTTGGAAATATTATCTTTTTCAGGAAACATTTCTTTCTAAAGATGAAATACTAACATCTCAGCTCAGTGGGTTTTTTTTCTTTTTGTCTGCTTCTCACTTCTTCCAGTTTGCTTTCTCTGTTTCTTTTTGTTTTTTGCCTTTTTGGACCACATCTTAGTGTTACTCGACTTACTCGTCATCTGTTCTTTTTAATCACTGATGTGATCTGCATGTCTGCGTAAGCTGCTGGTTGTATGTGTTTTGCATGACTGAAATTATATGCAAGGTGCTGAATGTGTTTATCTCTGCAAACTGCACTGACCTGATACTGTTTACTCTTACCACCAGATCATTACGTCTGTCGCGCTGCACATTATCTCTCTCTGTTTCCTGTTGCACTGTCTGTAATTACTGTGGTTGGAATGAAGCCAAAAGTAGGACAGACTGTATCAAGTGTGTAGCATTCCTCTGGCAAAATATATTTCTACACAGACCCACATGGCTTTCTGTGTCTGATATGCAGTTTACAAAGTGAGCTTGAGCAGATCCCTTAGAAAGATTCATTATATTTCCAAAGGTGGTAAGTAGTGTCTACATAGAGGGACTCATGAATAGGGCTTACTGGGAACAGGCCTGGGGGAGCTGGATTCTCTCTGGTCAAATTAAAACAGCCTAAACCATGAAGCCGACAGATTTACACCCTTCCTGTTCACTTCTTGTGAAACAGTGACTGCCTGCAGTGTGTCAGTGATGATAATGTTTGACAGACTAAATAAATCCATTGAGTTCTTTTAACTTTAAGTAAATTAGCACAAGGGAAAAAAAGTGTTAATGAGAAAAGTGAATTTTAAATTCAGAGTAAAGTAGAAGATTTGAATTTCAAAGATTTGTGTTGCATGTAAAATTTTTGTTTTTAAGCTGTAGTCTTCTGACTTTTTATTGCAAATTTTTGCTTATGAAATTAATTCAGCGATTTCTTTTTATTAAGTAGTTCACTGTAGCACAAAGAAACACTGGGGTAGGATTGTAACTCAAACATCCAACTAAAAGATTACTTTCAAAATTTACTTTCACTGATAAATGGATGGCGGCAGTTAGCACTACCATCTCAATACTCCAGCAACAAGGTTCTGAGTTTTAACTCCCTTTGCCAGTAACGGCTTTGTATTTATCTACCAGCAGGGGGACCCCTTAAGTCATGGTGGATGGTAGAAGATGCCTTGGGGTCAATTTAACAAGAAGTATCAGTTGACTTCTAGTTGACTAAAACTGAACTAAATGTGCTAACATTTTAAATTCACTAGCATAACAAAAGCTACATTTTTAGAATAAAGTGGGAGCTAACTGAAACATCATTATATACTCTCAACTTCACCTGAAAGAAAATCAATGTATACAGGAAATGTTTTTAGTTCAGTTTGTCAGTCTGATTTGTCAAATCTTCTCACAGCCTGTCTGATGAGATTTTAGTGCAAAATTTGAGACATGGGATGTGAGCATGATTGCCTTCGCAAGGTGTTGTGTGCCTTGTGTTTAAAGTTTGAAAAGGAGGAAAAAAGGAGACTTGAAATGACTGAAAACTGCTGAAAGACTTAAAATGGCCAGGAATTTAATTATTTGGCCTTCACTTTGTGTGCCATGTCTGGAGAAAACCGTGGCACTGCACTTCTGAGAAAGCTGAAGGTCAGAGATTATTATATTTCAGTTTTACGTTTTTAAGAAAATCTTGTTGTTATAATTCAGGGTGTGAAATGTGAAAAAACAGTGGATTTAAGCTGTTTCAACAGAAGCCTGCACCATACCAATATGCAAGAAAGTTATGTGAATATCGCTTCCATGCAAACTAGTTTAGAAAGCATACAGACACATGCTGAATGAGGAAGTACCAAAACAGGCAAAACTGTGCAAAGCCAGATTTTAACTGATGTCTTTTCTTTGCTCTCTGCCCATCTATTTGAGCTCAGTTTTATATAGCACCAAAATATTGAATGTCAGGCCACTTTGAACTGTGAGATCAAGACTGGATTAGACAGAAACCCCAACAATCCCCTATGAGGATGGTGAGAAGAGAGAGGGAGACCGTGGTGAGAAGGAAATCTCTTTTCATGAACAGAAGATCCCAGAAGTGACCAGTTTGGGGGTGAGGAGGAAGAGAAAACAAACAGAGAATGGGATGTTTTTTTTTTGTTTTTTTTTTTATCTTACCATTATGAAAGAAGTAAAACTTTTATTTCTTGTGCTTTTGAATTGACAGACTTAGTTTTATCTTCATGTCAAGCATTTAGAAGACTTTTACATGGCAAGAAAGGCCCTGTGATGAATCTTTCCAGCGTGACAGATTGGGAGCGTCCTTTCATGTCTTTGACCCGCTATTGATCTTCTGATTAATCACATGAGTTAAGGTGTGAAAACAGGTGTGGGTCACTCGAAGAGGAGTGAAAGAAGCCATCTATGTAATAATGTAATAGTTGATATACTTCATATGAGTCCTTTGATACTCTTTTCAAAGTAATGTCTGAATTGGAGATATAAGAAGAAATCTTGATGAGGAACTTCACATCTGTCTGAGATGATTTTAGTATCGATAATATATAAAGTCTGTCTTTATTAGAAAGGCCACTGTGTGAACATCTGCAGTGGCCTGCCTAATAAAGACAGCTCTATGAGTTTCCTGTTTTCTGACTCCATCAAAGTATAACAGTTTTATGTGTGCTGATAAATAATAGTCTTTGGTAAGCCCATCCCTCCCTCATTGTGTCATACTGGAGAGCTTATAATTCACGCCAGGAAATTTACCTTTCCAAATAAATCTATTTATCACTTTGTCTCATTCTCTAAACTGGTAATCACGGATGTGGATAAGCAAAACTAGAACAAACAGAGCAGTCTGGGCAAGATATTAGTTTTTCCCACCATTATTCTGCTCAAGTTCTAATGGCAGGAGAGCCCATCTATCAAGAGCCTTGTTTCTCTTTTTATTGATATGTGCATAATTTTCAATAGAAATTTACTACATTCATAATCTTATACCCAAATAACATATAGAAGTAGCTCCCAAGGTCTCCTAGTATTTCATAGCTTGAGAGACTAGGGGAAGTTTAAACATTAATATTAAGAGTATACCCTGCATCTGCAACAAGTTAATTAATCTAGAAACTCCTCGTTCTGAATTCTGATCATGGTATTGTCTGCCTGAAGAAAAATGTTATACTCCGTTTCCCTTATTGTAATAACATTGAGCTCTAAATGCGGATTGATCCTCATCAATTAAAAAGGGCATCACTTCCTCCAATCTTTTTGTTAGAATGGTATATTTGTGTATATTTTTTTAAATCCTGGCTCGTTACACTGACTGGTCAATATGCGGCACACATTGGTATGCTATAGGATCCCTGCCAGTTGGTCCCACAGACTTTGGTCTGTGGGACCAACTGGCAGGGATCCTCACCAGGTTGTTCAACCTCTCCCTGACTCACGCCACCATTCCCACCTGTCTGAAGGCCTCCAGCATCACTCCCAACAACAAAAAGACTAGAATAGACAGCCTCAATGACTACACAACTATAGCCTCACAAACAGCTTCTTCTCCTGGGCCACTTGGACAGTTAACAAACATTAGCACCCCACACCCAAACCCTGCCTACAAATCTGGGCCATGGTCTGAATAACTCCCATCACTCAGGGTACTCACACACAGACTCTGTTTAGACCAGCTCTTGGGAATAACCAAAATGACTGCCTCACTCTGGGGGTATGGACTCTTTGTTTTGAAGTATAATTAAAAATCTTTTGCAATAATGGTACCAATTCTTCCCTCAGTACTTATAACACTCTCCTGGGAATCTGTCATTCCCCGTCAATTAGAGTAAAAGAAGAAGACATAAGCCTGTTAATTCATGAGCTGCTCTTTCTTTTGTAAATTTATCATTGTGCAATCTCCCAGCGGAGGGCAGGTCTCGCTTAACAAGAAAGTGTTCTACTACTTACTTTCTTAAAAGTAATGGATTATGTTACTTAAGTACTCCCAGGAGAAAGTAATTCATTAATTCTTGTTACATTACTTTCTGGTTTCTCTGTAAAATGACCTGTTGTTGTGAAAAAGCAACTGTTGCTGTGACTTTGCACACTTAATTCAGCTGATTGTAGTGCATGTGCAAGTGGAATCAATAAGCAGGATAGATAGGCAGGCAGGCTAACACTTCCAACGAATAGAACTACTGGGAACTGGCTCTCTACAAGCACCGGTTCTTGATTCCCATCCCTAGATACATCTGAACAAACCACAAGATTTCTGGAATAACGAGACCAAAGTGGAGATGTTTGTCGAGAGTGCACAGCAGCACCTTTGGAGAAAACCAAAAAGCACAAACACCTCAGACCAACTGTCAGCTTGCTGGTGAAGGGATGATGATTTGGGCACCTTGCAGTCACTGAGTGGAGCATAAACTCCTCTGCATACAAAAGTGTTCTAGAGTCAAATGTGAGGCCATCTGTTTGACAGCTAAAGCCTGGATAAAACTGGGTCATCAACAGGACAATAGTTTATTTATTTAAAAGGGACAGTGGATAAATGTAAATATTCTAGAATTAGCTAAAAGTCTACTTTGCATCTGCAGTCCCTGGCAGGTCAGACAAACACAATAAATAAGGAATTTAGCACGCCATCAGGCAATGTACAACAATCTAATCCAGACAACAAATACATAAAATTACAACAAAGAATGTTATAATACAATGAAACAGAAAACAACAAATAAATAAAAACATACAACATTAAAGATAACACATATTAATATCAAGCTAGTGATCATGAATCTGATTCCTCTTTAGCCATCGTTTGAGATTAGTTTTAAATGTGTTGAAGGCAGCACATTCTCTTATTACAGCTCAAATATTGTTCCAAATCTCACTACCTTTCACTGATAACACCTGTTTACTGAATGTCGTTTGTCTAAAAGGTATTGCACAATCCCCTCTGGATACTCTTCCATTGATATTGCATTTAAACACAAACTCCACCTTATAAACAGAAAAAGCTAACTTAAATATTTTACAGTTTTTAACACTTTTTTTTTAAGATATTTTTTTTTAGATAAAGTAAAACTATAGCTTTTAAATCGCCATTTGATACCTCAGTAAATATGGCCTATGCCTGTTGCAGCAGTCACTTAATCGTCTAAGTAACAATACGTCACATTAATAAGGAACTGGGAGCATTAAAACAGTTTATTCAATTCTTTATTGCACACTGTGCCTGTGTGTTTCCACAAACCGTCTTATCGTTCCAAGATTATTTTTAAAAACTCTCATTTTGTGACAAACCCTGTGGGGACAAGTTGGCAAACGTCTTGTCTGTAAGTCGTATTATGTCAGCGGCGGAGGCTGAGCCGTGCTCCTTTCTGTGTAAGCAGGCTGGCCAGTTCGTGCGCACATGCGCACGAACTGGCCAGCTTTAAGCTTTAAGAGCGCAGCGCTGGAAGCAGACGCCAGCAAAGATCGGTAGAGAAGCACAGGCGCACTCGGAGGAGGAGGGCGCAGATCTCCTGCGGACCATCAGCTACCAGATGAGCCATCACTGACAGCCGCAGACCCGGCTCTGCGCTGGGCACCCGGAGCGAGGCGCATGCATTTGTGCCACACGGCTCTACTCACAACTTGTTCTCCATAGACACTTTTCCTCATCCTGTTTACTTGTCCATTCGTTGTCATCATGGTACTGGGCAAAGTGAGGGCCTTGGCGATCTACTTTGACAGTCTGAATGAGAACAACCTGCCGGTGTTCTCCGGAGGAGACCTGGTGTCGGGGAGGGTTGTTGTGGAGGTCACTGGGGATGTGCGGGTCAAGAGCTTGGACATAACCGCGAGAGGAGTCGCCAAGGTCCGGTGGACAGAGTCGAGAAACGCCGGAGCAAACACGGCTTATACTCAGAACTACACAGAGGAGGTGGAATACCTGCATCATTACGACACCTTGATAGGAGAGGAGAGAGGTAAGGAGTTGCTCCTTTTTCTTCTGCTGTTTCGTGATCTGTGTGAAGTGGTGCGGCGCAACTGATCACTGCAAACTTTTGACAGAAGCTCGTCCCCAAACTTTCTTACCGCGGAGTGCGTAATCGTGTGCCAGAGCCACAGAACACCGGGACCCTCCGGGCAGTGGTACTGATGCAGCAGCTGTAGGCGCGATCCATCCTCACTTAAAACCAATTATTAAAGCAAACGTTTGATACGCGAAGGGATGAGGGAGTCTGCTTTTACATGCGGACTGTCTGGATGTTGACATCACAGGGAGGAGGGAAAAAGTTGAAATCTTCCAGTGAAACACTTGATGAAAAAGAGCAAAATCGAAAACATGGCGCTTCGTATTTTAGAGCAACATTTTGGTTGAACTAATGGCACAAGGACCTTTTTACTGATGACATCTTCAACTAGGCTAGCACAGGCAACTCCCTTTGTTAGAAGCGGTTCAAACCTGTTCAGAAACTGCCAGCGAGAGAGGGAGGGGGGAGGACCAGGCTGACGCTCAGCGCGTGTTGTAAAATCAGCTGCTGCTCCTAACACTTGTATACCTGTGTTGGAGGACCAGATGATTTGGGTAAGAGTAAAACATGTCACATCAAGGATTTAGGTCACACGTGAACTGTCTGTTCAGCAGGTTTTTTTGAATTATTAGAGGTTGGGAAGATGAATAATCTCAAAACTGAAACGATGCAGCCTGCAGGAGTCTGGTCTGTGGACAGAGCTTCTTTTCCCAGCAGTCTAGAGGCACAGCTTTTGCTCTTTGTTTACTCAACGATGGATGGTGGAAAGGTCAATAAGAAAAGACACAATTTCACAGGTCTTGCAGAGTATTTAGACTTAAACAAAGTGCTGCATCCACCTGGTGGCTGTCTCTGAAGACTTCCAAAAAATCTCATGAGCTTCCAGGAGATGCAGCTTGGCTCTTTGTTGTAAGTTGAAGACATCTTTACAACATCCTGGAGTTCCTTGCAGATCTCACTTTGACCAAATCACAGTACAATAATGTGACAACACAAAAAGTAACACATTTTCAAAAGTCCGAGCCTTGAAGTATCAGAAATTTGCAATTTTTTAAGTTTAACTGATTGACTTACCATTAATAGTCGTTGTATGTTTTTAAAGGTCTGTCAGTATTTTTGAACAAATGCAATTTTTTAATCAGTAGATAGAAAACTCAATTTAAGTGGCTTATTTGTCATTTCATTCATTAAAATAAAAATTCTTTTGGGCAGATGATGGAAGGGCAGAATATTCCACATATCTCCTGTTAAAAAATTCATCATTGTCATCCTTTGCTCAGTTGAATAATGACTGTTACAGTTTACATCAACCAAACCAGAACATATCCAGCGTCTAATGATGTAACCACTCGCATTTAAAAGGTGACTTTGGAGACATATCATCATTTTTGCTTGCTAAAAGTACTTTAAGTATTATTTCAGCTCAGCTGGTAAAATTAACTTGAAGGTCATGTTTGGACCCTTTCAAAAACCTCAACACTAAACTCTCACTCACTCTGCTTCTACGTGGGTCATATCTCTTTTCTCTAAGCACAGAAGTGCCTGTAAGAAAAGAAAGATGAAACTAGCTGGGTGTCTTCTGATAACAGGGCATGACTGTAGAAGAGGACGTTTTTCCTTCATCCGTTCAGTGGTTTCAGAGTTTGCGTGAGAGCGGCAGGGTACCTGGAGTTTGCTGTCACTGTGTCTATAACACCCTTCCTCTCTACCTCCCCCACCTTCTCCTCTTTCATGCCACACACCACATGGCTGGGCTAATTGTGGGCAGGGGCTTGCCGGGGCTGAACCAATCAGAGCGAGACTTGCAAATTCATGTCACGTTGTCCACCAATGGGAGGACGAGTTGTAATGCCTGCGTTGGAGTTTCCAGCTGAAGGAAGCTGCTCAGTCTGGTTCATACCGGTCTACTCCTGCTTGCTCCGTGTTGCCGGTGACTTGACAGGGCGCACGCTTATACGCGCACTGACATACACACACACACTGGCCGTTGATGACAGTTCTCATAGCAAACACAGACATACATAAACAGCAGAGACTGAGGACGAAGCAGAACTGAGGTGGAAAGAAGCTGAAGTTCAGCAGGAGCATTTAGACGCAATATCACACACAAACAATAAGAGATGAAATGAGGAAGTGCTGCTTCTCCCACAGGGTGTGTTGCTTTGGCAGCCCTCTGACACCGCAAACAAGCTGCTTTTTCGCATTCAGGCAAAACAACTGTTACTAGAGTTTCTCAAATGAATTTTGTGACAGTAGAGAGAAGACTGGATGTGAGTGCTTCCCAAAAAGTGTAAGATATAGCCAACAACCCATTTTTTAGGGCATAACCTCATAAAATTCAGAAGGTCGCCAGGGTGGCATCTTTAATTCTTGTTGTGATTGACCAACAAAGCAAATATATTAAGTATAAAAGACCAATCCAATTTTATTTATCTAGAAGTACGGTTGGCTCATGGTGCTTTATATTGTAAATACCCTACAGGCACAGGTAAAGCAGGGCTTGTTTGTTTCAGAGGCTGAAAACTGCTGATAGCAAAGTTTAATATGACAAAGAGCAGCATATCTGGAAGCTACAAATGGAGAATCTGCAGTTTTGCTTTAAAAATGTATTGCCATTTTTCCATCTCCAATTGTGCCATTTTTTTTTTTTATCTCCAAACCTTTTTGTCCTCGTGATCAAATGCCTTTCTTTGTGTGTGTGTGTGTGTGTGTGTGTGTGTGTGTGTGTGTTTAATAATCCCTCTGAGGTGAATTGGAGTTCATTGTGTAATAAGGCTACCTGACATTGTGCATCCATAGCTTGTACCAAAATGTAGGAGGCTAGGTGCAGTGTGCAGGTGTACTCAGTCTCAGTGTTCTCTGTCTTTCAGATGAGGACTGTCCAGAGGAGGGCGTGACTGTCCTGCACCCAGGCTTACATGAGTTTGCTTTCAGCTTCAACCTGCCTCAGATGTGAGTACACGTACACCTACACGTACATGAGAATTTCATCATTAATTCTTCCCTTCACTGCATTTCTCTTTATTTTCATCAGAGCTGAGGTTTTACAATTTTACAGTCTTGAGAAGAAACATTTGAAGATTAAACCTAAGATTTAGAACTATTGTCCTGTTACAATAAAACAATCTTTTGTTGTTGCCTCATGTCAGTGAACTAGTTATTCCACACAGTTTTATTTAAAAGTCTAATCACCTGATTTTAGGTAATTTAATTACATAATTTGCATTAAAACTGTATTGAAAACTCACCAAATTGTTTTTATAATCAGAATTTAACAAAAGGATTAAAAAAAATTCTCAAAGATCAACAAGAAGAAATGTGATGTGAAAACATGTTCATGACATGGTTGCTGACATGACTGTGAAGAAATAAATGCATACATTAATAAAGAAAACTGAATGCTCTCTACTTCCTGTTTTGTTTTTTTTATATATTTTCTGCTGGAACTTAAATGTAACGCAGCACAGAGAAAAATGTGTTTGTGAGGAGCTGTTTTCTATTTTATTCCCACATTATCCAAAATTGACATTTAGTTTCTTCACTGGACATTTTTGCAAATGAGTGCTTCCACATCGTGGACCAGATTATGTATAATTAACATTTTTAAGCTAATATGTTTTTGTTGTAATACAAAAATATACAAAACTGCCATGGTGGTATCCATTAGCTAATATTTCACATTACATAAAACTAATCAGTCTTAATTCGGTACGATCTACACTAACCTAACTGCCGTCTCCACTCTTGATGTTGTCTCATTAAAAACATATCTTCCACAGATACTACCTTCTAATATTCACATAACCAAAGTAATTGAGAGATACATCAATCTTGTTGATGATGTAAAAAATCTGAAACTTGGATAACAAAACATTTGTAATCAGACAAATGTATCTGATGAAATACAAAATTAGGAAAATAAGGGGGTGGAGCGGGTATGGATAAATAAATAGTATCAGTATAGAGGCACAATAATGCGGTTACTGTTTACCTTGTAAAGAAAGATTTCGCTTACGACTATGAACCTGCTCCGTGACCTGTGTAACTGTAGCTGAGGCTTCATGTTTCAGATGTCTATAAGCAAATTTTACTAAAGTAACTGTTGCCGTCTGTATTTGTCACATGGTTTTGTTTATATAACTGTTTGAAGGCCCAGACAGGTACAGTTACCTAAATTTTTTTTTTTTTTTGAAGATTAAACAAAGATTAGAGACAGATTTGTATACCAGGACCCTGAGTTTTACCTTGTGAACCTTTGGAGGTATTTGACCCCTAGGTTTTGATAGTATATTTAAAAATGAGGGACAGCAGTAAGAGACGCTGACCTTCAGTTATTTTTTTTCTGAGTACCAGGACTTGTTGTACTGGTTCTTGTTCTGAAGGAAAGGATGTTGAACTTGCACACAGAGCATAACCACAGACCACCCACACTTTTTAATCGTCCTCCCTTCCCGTCTTTTCTTTTTCTTTCTCAGGGCTCTGGCGACTTCCTTTGAAGGGAAGCATGGCAGTGTGAGGTACTGGGTGAAAGCTGAACTGCACCGTCCATGGCTGCTCCCCGTCAAAGTGAAGAAGGAGTTCATTGTGTTTGAACACATCGACATCAACACCCCCCTGCTGCTGGTAAGCCTGTTCACTTTACGAGGAAAGATCCGTATGACTCCCAGTGCACTGCAGCTGTGTATCTTAGCTTAGCACTAAGACTGGAAACATTGCTAACACATCTACAAGTAACATGTTATTTATCCACACAAATAAAAAGATAGACAGCTTTTATTGTGGTGTTACTCTTAGTTCTTCTTCCATTGCTGCATTGTTCTCATGCTGAAAACAGTGGTTTTAAAAATGTCAAACTGCTCCTTTAAAGGGTCCAGGTTCTGAGTTGAATGCTGTTTCTTTAAAATCTTTTGCCAGCAGTTTAAAGAGGTCATATGTGTTAACAGGCCCCTCAGGCTGGTACAAAGGAGAAAACGCTGTGCTGCTGGTTCTGTGCTTCAGGCCCCATCTCCCTCAGTGCCAAAATAGAGCGAAAGGGCTACACACCAGGTAAGCCACACCTCCTACAACTTCCCCCAGGTGTTCTCTTCTATTTTTGGGAATTCACTTATCTTGCTTCTCTCTCAGTCTGACAGACTGATTTCTTCTCCCCTCTTTCCAAGGTGAGTCAATCCAAATTTTTGCTGAGGTGGAGAACTGTTCATCACGCGTTGTGGTCCCTAAGGCCGCGCTTTACCAGACTCAGACCTTCTTCGCTAAGGGGAAGGGGAAGGAGATCCAGCAGCTGGTGTCCAATGTGCGAGGAGATCCTCTGCCACAAGGGAAGAGCCAGAGCTGGGAGGGAAAACTGCTCAAAATCCCTCCTGTGTCCCCCTCCATCCTGGACTGTCCCATCATCAAAGTAGAATACGCCCTTGTGGTGAGTTCACATGTTTTTTCATATGTTAAATGAAATATGATGCCAAGCTTCCCTTTGCTGATTTTATTCAGGGACACTGACAGGAGCATAAAACAAAGGATTCAGAATACAGGATATTTGCAAGGTTACATTTGTCTGATAAAACTGCATTCAAAGTCAACTTGATAAATACGTTGGACTATTTTAAATCCAATGAAAAATGCCTTCGAAAAATAAAAGAAAACAAAAGAAAAACAATTATTTGCTACTGACATCTGATTAACTGATTATATGAACTGATTATCTGATTAACTGACTAACCTTTTTATAATACCCTAGCACTATTTGGCTAATAAGCTGGTACAAAAACAAAAGACATATTACTTCCTTGTGATGTACAGATAGCCTTAAACAATAATAAACTCATCATAAACCTGCTTTTAAAACACTAAAACATTCATTCACTTGTCTCCTTTGCATGTTTGCTTCCTGCTTGCAGGTGTACGTGGACATTCCAGGTGGTTTGAATTTGTCACTCTCATTGCCGTTGGTGATAGGAACCATACCTCTTCATGCTTGCACCACCCGCACCTCCAGCATCAGCAGCAACTGCAGCACTTTGAGCTGGCTGGGCCTGCCAGAGAGACCTGAGGGTATGTACTGTAAATGCAGATGCTTGCATGCATGTTTATGTGCACAGGGTACAGAATGTCAACTTACGCCTGTTTGTTTATTGCAGCTCCACCAAGCTACAGTGAGCTGGCCATATCAGAGTCTCACAGGCAGGATTATCTGCAGGGATGTGATAGGTCTGACGCGGAGGGTGAGGACCGCGGATCTCTGCTAACATACATCACAGAGTTCAGATATCTGCCTCCGCCACTGTATTCGGAGGTACTTTTATCACACACACACACACACACACACACACACACACACACACACACACACACACACACACACACACACACACACACACACACACATCGTCGCCTCACAGGAAAAGTGCCCAAACAACATAAACAGACCTAGAATGAAGTCCAGTCTTTGTACAAAAAATATCCAGACAAGACACAAAAACATCTAAAATAACATGTCATTCAGTGAGCCCAAATCACAAATAGAATTTGAACCACTTTTATGATTTTCAGACCTATCCAAAACAAAGTGAAATCACTGACAAACAGAATTAGGAAGCAGCACCTGTATGGGTACAAGATTTAGACGCAACTAATAAAGGCTAATGACACACAAAAATACATTTGCCTCACAAAAACAAACTTCACCTTTTTTCAGTGTTATAGTTATCACTTCACGAGGATCCTGTAGTCATAAAGCTGTGTTTTCCCCTTCCACCCCTTCCCTCTAGGTCGATCCTTATCCTGACCCCTTGGAGGTGCAAGGGACTGTGGAGGTCAGGAGACCTGACACCTGTCCCTCCCGCTGAGGAGAGTCCGGGATCGCTGAAGCCTGTGCACAAAAAGACAGAGCTGCTCTCAGCCACCTGGCCCACACAGCCAGCTTCTCACCAGATTATATATCACCGTAAATAAGGCTGGACTCTGCCTGACCCGGGGAAAATCAGCTGAGAGAGTATTTGGTGACCATTGAAGTGATGGACCAGGGATTTCATGCCGTGCTGGATCCGCCATATCGTGTGCTCAAGACATGGCAAAAAAAGACAGTTTTTTAACACCACTTTATGACTCTGACAAGGCAGAGAACAAAGACTACTCCAAGTGGTCAGAAGAAGCCTCCTCCTGCCTCACAGTGAATTTTGCACATGCCGTTATTACTGTTTTACTATCAGTGGTTTTCTATACTGCAGATTGCCGCAGGCCTATACGCTACAGTATATATATATGTATATGTATACATAGAATATTTCACTCTAAATGGGCACATTAGTGACAGGATAAGAGCTATCTGCAGTAGTTCAGATGGCTGAACTTGTGACTGTGGCCTGAAGCTGCCACTGTCCCCACTGTCCCCCCTGAACAAAGATGAAAATTCATTGAGATTCAAAAAAAAAAAAAAAAAAAAGACAGATGGCATCACTGATGCAGAAATGTGTCACATCAACGACCACCTCGAGCGTTTAGAGCTCACGTAGTGTGTGTGTGTGTGTGTGTGTGTGTGTGTGTGTGTGTGTGTGTGAGTGAGGGAAAGAAAGTTTAGAGACCAGGTGTAAACCCCAACTGGGTCCACAGAAAAAGCACAACTGCAACTAACTAAGATAAAATACCGCAAGTCGCCTGCTGGTTTCAGCTCTAAACTAGAGCTTCTCTTGCTGTAGATTTATCCAGAAGCTTTGTGCTTGCAAAAAAGAGAAAAAAGAAAAAGGCAAAGCATAAAAGGTAAATGTTTACAGTTGCATATATCAAATTGAGAATGTTGTCCAAACATGACTTCTTCCACGTAAAATTTCAGATTACCAAGTGCAATATATTTTTGTATTTGTGATTTTTCTTTTGCACTAGTTTTTCATATACTCTGTTGCTGTCTATTCCATTTGCGCATTATATTGTTGTCATGATCAACTTTTGATAAAATAAAAGATTTATTTTATAACATAAGACGGTGGATCTGAGTATTTGTTATCATTCTTATATGTTGCAATAACACCCAGGAAACTACTGCAGTGGGTCAGTGATTACAAACTGCAAAAATCAAGCTTAGCATCACGGGCAGGGAATTCTCCAGGAATTTAAAACATTAATCAAAAAGCAGTACAGTACAAAACATTTCCTAAATTTTAGCGTTATGTACGAGGAGGCATGTCTGCTCACCATTTAAGAAGTTCAAACAATAAAAATAAGAATAATATAACAAAAAATTATTATTTAAATTCAGACATGTAGACAACCAATAATGCCTAAATTCTGGTTTAATTGTAAATAATAAGTTTTCTTATCTTTTCTCGACACATGTAACTTACCGTTCTGGTTCTAGATGCTCAAGTCAAAGTGCAGCAATTTGATAATTCTGCCTGATCTCAGCCTGCTTTTGTTTGGAGACGTAACCTGCTTAAAGGTACATGTCACGACTTGGTTTCAGAACTTTTATTAAAGAAAAATAATGTGGCGTGTGGCTCTTCCATTGGAGGTAAAGCTCTCCAACTTGTGTTGATTTGACTTCTTTATCAAGTGGTAGTACAAATACTTACTGCTATCTTATTTATATATTTCAGGAGTTTAAAAGAACACTGCTAAGGAGAAGAGGCCTTCATCACTGAGTAATGGTGTAAAATGCAAAAATGTGTCACATTAATAGAAACAAAAAACAAAAAAGGGAGGTAGCACCACTGTGTAAAAATCTTTGTTACACCCTGTGATTTGTTACTGCAGCTGAAGATTCCTCTCCAGCAAGCAGCCTGCTGGAGATGTAGCAAAGCAGATGTAGGACAGAGCTCACATGAGCTGCTGACCTAGTTCCCCACTGCACACTGGCAAACAGCAAGGAGGGAAAAACAGAGTCAAGCTTTTGCTTAATGCTGTTTTCACTCGAGCTGTGGCATAGCTTCGCAGGGAAAAAGATGTAAATAGAAATGTTGGAGAATGCTTTTCTGTTCCATTCTCTCAGAAACAGTCTTGTATGTATTATTGTAGGGTCAACCTTACAATATAAAGCACCTTGAGGCGACTGTTGTTGTGATTTGGCGCTGTGTTACTAAATTGAATTGAATTGAAAAACTGGTCTTACGCTGGTTGTACACTCTTACTTACATGAAAAAATAGAGTGTTTGTGTGTAGAGGGTAAACACTCATTTATTCTGTGTGAAATAACTCATGGAATCCCCACAGAAACACCTCATAGCCTTTGGCTGACATTCTTTTGATGACTTTTGCTGCTGTATCACAGCCTGCAGTGATAAGATTGTCTGTCAGCTGCTGAAAACATGCAGAGCAGGATTTCAGATGATGAACTCAGTCAATTTTTAAGGTCAGAGCTGCACTTCTTAGAATGCCCACTTGACTTTGGCGACAGATAAGAAACCAATGCTAAGAAAGACAACTTGATAGCATTTAAAAGCATGCTAACAATGTAGTACAATCAAAGGGCCTGATCAGCTGTGTCTGGCCGACCTGTTACCAGTGTTGAGTGTAATGCAGGACATATGTCAAATCTAAAAATAGGTGTGAATTACAAAACATACCGAAGTAAAGCGATCTCCTTTGATCTCAGAGAGCACGCTCATAAAGCATCTTGCCTGTTTGCATCCATGTGCTGTAAAGACAGTACTGCCATCTTGTAGCTGCAGTCAGCAACAGCTAAAAAGAAGTAATTTGGGGGAACATAGTAGATATTTAACTGTAGGAGTAATAGTATTTTACAATTCTTCAGCCTTCAGCCTTTTAATCTAATCCAGTGTAGCTTGTTATAATGTTAAATACTAGAGAAAGGTGTGTGTGTTATGTTATGTTGAAACCAAGCACACCATTGTTTTTCTTGTGACATTACCAATAAGTTTGATGTGTCACATGGCCCTCTTCCTATTGAAAAAACAAAAGTTGTATCCAAGATGGCCGACTTCTAAATGGCCACCATGGTCACCACCCATCTTGAGGAGTTTGCCCCCTCACATATACTAATGTGCCACAAATAGGACTTTAATATCACCAACCATTCCCATTTTATTACGGTGTATCCATATAAATGGCCCACCCTGTACAATGAGCTGATTTCAGTTCCTGCACAGGGAGGAGAAACAGTGGGTCTACAGCTTTTGAGGAGTGTAGCTAAGGATATTACCTTGATTTTTATTGCACAAAAGACAAGAGTGTGATGCTGTAATGCAAGCTCTGTCCAGGACAGACACAGCTTCGTTGAAACTACTAACACCTATTCTTGTAGAGCAGTGGTTCTCAACCTGGGTTCGATCGAACCCTAGGGGTTTGGTGAGTCGGTCTCAGGGGTTCGGCAGAGCCTCCGCCGTGACATGCACGGCTCATTTTGTGCATCAGTAAAAAACATATCTATGTCTTGAATTTGAAAAAAATCATATTTTATTTTTCAGTAAAGAGGGCTTCAGTAAATGCGCATATGAAACTGGTGGGGTTCGGTACCTCCAACAAGGTTAAGAACCACTGTTGTAGAGTCTTTAAAGTCACTTTGGACTGGTTTAAGGTTTTCGTTTTTGCTTTTTGTTGTTTGTTTTGTTCTCATATGTTTGTGTCCTCATTAAGATAGGGATTTGTGTGTCAGTGTATAGTTAATATTATTCACTGGTATTTATGTAACAATGCGTTTTAATCTATATGTGTATGTAATGAGTAGTGCAAAAAGCAATTATGTAATTGCTGACTTATTTTAAGGAAAGTCACAAGTAATGTGGAATATATTACTTTTTTGAGTTGCAACACTCCCATCCAACACTTTCCACATCTGTGATTCAAAGCACAGGAAGGTCTTAGAACAGAGCCATGCAGCCACTGAAACACCTACATCAGTGACAGAGAAGGTTTATTGCACAACAAGAACTTTATCCATCCATCCATCTTCATCCGCTTTGTCCGGGGCCGGGTCGCGGGGGCAGCAGCCTAAGCAAAGAGGCCCAGACCTCCCTCTCCCCAGCCACCTCCTCCAGCTTATCCGGGGGAACACCAAGGCGTTCCCAGGCCAGCCGAGAGATATAATCTCTCCAGCGTGTCCTGGGTCTGCCCCGGGGCCTCCTCCCGGTGGGACATGCCTGGAACACCTCACCCAGGAGGCGCCCAGGGGGCATCCTTGTCAGATGCCCGAACCACCTCAGCTGGCTCCTTTCGATGTGGAGCAGCAGCTGCTCTACTCTGAGCCCCTCCCGGATGGCCGAACTTCTCACCCTATCTCTAAGGGAGAGGCCAGCCACCCTTCGGAGGAAGCTCATTTCTGCCGCTTGTATCCGCGATCTCGTTCTTTCGGTCACTACCAATTTTAATTCTGATAAAATATCACTCATATATCTAATTTCTAGCTCAAGGTCACAGGGTGATTGGAACCTATCCAAGCTGTGACTGGGAGACAAGCAGAGCACACCTTGGATAATAATATTTTACGACAATTCAACTTCATTCTGATCCAACTAGTTCTGACTTAGAATTAAAGATTTGCCAACCACCTTTTGGGAAGGAGTCTTCAGTCTTGAGCTCCTGCATGCTTAGAACAGGCTGTTCTTCCTCATCTACTGTGAAAAACAAACTGTGTATGAGGGCTGCACCTCTGTTCACTCAGTTTTACCTTGAATCTAACTACACAAGACTTTCACATAACAACACACACACACACACACACACACACACACACACACACACACACACACACACACACACACACACACACACACACACACACACACACGAAACAACCCCACCCACCCAGTACACAATGATGAGAGGTCACATGAATAGTGTTTTGGCTTCCGCTATACAGGCGGCTTCTGTCCGGCTGATAAACAGAAACTGGTTTGAACTGGATGAAGAAACACAGGCAGAGACAACGCAGGGCATGTGCCAAGAGACAGACATACAGATAGGCTTTACATTTTTAAAAGGACCTGATCGTGTTGCCATGAAAGATGAATCTTACTTTGTTATTTGACTTGAAATGTTGCCTTTTTCAGTGTCTGGCTGACTAAAACAGTATACTATATTGAAAGTACTGAAGATAATTCCAACTTTAGTCACATGTTAGTTAGCCTGGCAGGACTGCTTTAAAAGAAAACGGGTTTGTTTTAAGACCATTTTCAAACGCACAAACAGGTATAAGTGCAACATTACGATTCTGGCGCTGCAGTTTTAGTGTGTGGCAGCTCAGCACAGTTTAAGAGAACACAGGTAAAAACAAAGTACAAAGAAATGTGCATCAATCTAATAACACAAAATACTCCTAAATATGAGAAGCAAATAAAGAAACTCAAATCCTACAAATCTCTTACTGTGTAATTGGTCCCCCCCAAATTAAAAAAAACACACACACAACAAAGTCATGCAAGATGTAGCAAATACAGATATGTGAAAAAAATATCTTGTGGCTACACTGATCTCAGCACAGCTGATGGTTTCTCTCAACTAAGTGGAGGATCTCTTTGTTACCTTGTGTCCAATGCCTCTGAACAGACATCTTTCTAATATGAATAATTAAAGTGTAACTTTGGTTAAGCTGTCTGTTCATTGTGCAGCACACAAACATGAAGCCCTGTTTTCTGCTGTGTCTGCGTGTTTTAGCAAGTTGCGTATGTTGCAGACAGTGAAGTCCAGGCACTCGTGTACACATTCATGCAAAGTGCTTGACAGGAATCTGGGCTGTTGGCCAATTGGCAGGCTGTCCTTGATGACTTCTAAACACAGCTGAGGTTTGCTGGGTGAGATCTGTGTGTTTTAAACTGCTTCTGAACCTGCCCAAAAAGGTTACCACATGGACTAACATACGTTTTAATCTTTGAGCTAATGTGCACAGTGGCTCATTTTATTTCCAATGAATTTATCTTACTTCAAGTATGAAACGTACTGGAACCTTTGACCTTTATTGTAGAATCCTGCTCACCTGCGGATGACCAACAAGCTAAGCCAGACTGCCAAAATGAGACACAAGGAGACAGAGTTCACACTGAAGCTGTGATGCAGAATTTATTCAGCCACACAAGCAGCAAACATGTCAAGCATTAATATGTAGTTATGTTGATGCAAAATTTACTGGCGTTGATCTGGGTCTATAAACAGTGGCATAAAATATGCTCATATTACCATATTACCGCTGCTGAAATCAGTGACTGGCTTATTGGAAAAGGTTTGGCCTGTTTAGAGGAACTGAACTGGGCCAAGGTACAATAACACATTGGCTGTTGTTAATGCAAGCATGTACTTTTTAAACAGTGCCTTAAATGTCATTGTTAATGGTGTATGCCTTACAGACATTGTTAGTATCATTGCTCATGATTGTTTTCCTGGAGGGCAGGAATCACTTGCTTAGAGTCAAGAGAATAGTGAAGCAAGGTACACTTTAGGGAATGGTAAATGGACTGGTTCTTATGTAGCACTCCTCTACTCTATCTGAGCACTCAAAGAGCTTTATACAACTAATTCATTCACCCAATCACACAAGCACTTTTTCTAAGGTGTTAGTGCCTATCTAACATACACATTCACACTCCAATGGATGTATCGGAGAGCAACATGGGGTTAGTATCTTGCCCAAGGATTTTTGGCATGCAGATTAGGGGGAAGCCAGGAATCGAACCACCAACCTTCCGATTAGTAGATGACCTGCTCTACCGCACGAGCTACGAGCTAAATGTAGGGACTGCATTTTGATTGAAGGAAGACATTAACTTATGATTTGCATTGCCCCCTGGTTTCTCAGTCAGATCCACGCCAACAAGGCTGTGGTGAAACTCAAGGCTCCATAACAGGACTTTACAAACCAGTGGATGATGTGTCTGCCTCTGCTTTTTATATGCAGTGTATGGGTATGTTAAATGATTTACTCAGGTGTCGTCTGTTTAGATTTTTTTTTTTTTGCCCTATGTTAGAGCTAATGGTACTTGTAATAATTGTAGCTTGTTCATTGCTTTGAAAACCAAGCTCTGTAAACTGGAGTCCTGGCTCCACACTGTTGAAAATAATCCTATAACTAACTAGATCTTGGTGGTCAGTGTTGGCCAAAGTAGCTTAGCACTGGTTAGCTGTCCCTCAGCAGGCCCTCCCAAGTGACCGTGAGGAGGATGTGCAGTCTGAGTCTGTCTTGTCCTGTCTTCCTCCCCTCACCACTAACCAATTGCAACAGATGCCTGTCCTTGCTCAAAGTGGGCTGTTTGATCTTTGGGCTTAGGGTATTATTATATTGTTTTAGTGTTTATTTCTTCCAATTTCCCTAAATTTACAATAATTGACTACGCAAAAGTGGACAGTAAATTTGAATGAATGATCATTTGTTGATTGTCATTATACTAGTACAATCGCTTTATCTTAGGATAAAAGTAATGATAACAATAAATTTAAAAGAAATTACAAAATAAAAAGACTGAATAAAATAGGCAATTAATTAAACACAAAATAAACATAAATTTAAATGTAAAGAAAAATAAAATAAAAAATAGATAAAGTGTCCTCAGTTCCATAATGTGCATTGTGTGTATTGAGGTTTCTTTGCCATGTGGAAATTTGGGTTGGTGGAAGCCACCACTTCTCTGAGTGGTCTCAGAATCTCATCTCTGCTTTTCAAAGATGGAAACAGTTGAGGTGTTCTGGGCATGTCCCACTGGGATGAGGCCCTGGGGCAGACCCAGGACATGCTGGAGAGATATATCATGACTGGCCTGAGAATGCCTTGGACAAGCTGAGGAGGTGGCCAGGGAGAGGGAGGTCTGGGCTTCTCCTCTTAGGCTGCTGCCCCCATGACCCGGCCCAGGTTGTTCCTGTTGTCCTGGACCATTTGGGAGACATTGTTGTTGATACTGTGTGTCTTCTTCTTCATTCTGATGGCATAGATGGAGTCCATCCCAACGCTAGATCAGCGGTCCCCAACCTTTTTTGCGCCACGGACCGGTTTATGCTTGACAATATTTTCATGGACCGGCCTTTAGGGTGTTGCGGATAAATACAACAAAATAAAACTAGTACCGGTACCGAAAAAAAGAAGATTTATTCGTAACACACGTGAAAAGACCCAGGAAAATCGAGTTAACGATAAAAACGATAACAAAATAACGCTGAAAACCCTGAAAACCATACATTTCACACCTGAGCCTCAACTCTCGCCACCCAGTACCAAACGACTCACGGACCGATAGATAGTAGAATAATACTTTTCTTCTCTCCAGCCATTTCTTTGGATGTTTGGCCTGTTTCAACTTTCTGAGGAAGAAGAGTTTCTGTTGTGCCTTCTTGTCTAGCTGGGGAATGTTAGTGTCAGCTGCACAGAGAGAGTGACTCCCCAACAACTTCTAAGCTTCTCCCCATCAACCTCCTCCAGCTGATCCAGCAGAACACCAATCACTTTGCTTTTATGGGAAGTAGGGGTGCAATGATACTCGTATCGATATTGAACCGTTCATACAGTGCTTTCGGTTTGGTACGCATATGTATCAAACAATACAAATTTTTACATTTATTTTATCAACTTTTCTTCTGACGATGCTGTCTGTGTTGAGAGCTCAGTGGATCTGCGTTAGACTACTCCGCCTAGGCTGCACTGTCGAGCGCATATCCACTGAGCACAGCGCAAGCTAGCAAGACAGAAGCGAAGCTTGTTGCAACATGGCAAATTGAACCTCCCCACCCTCATTCAGATCTGGCGTTTGGAACTATTTTGGTCTTCATGTATGTCGGATGTGCCATGCAATGCTCAATTACATGGGTGGGAACTACTGCGTTAGCGCAGTTTGCTCGTTAACGTGTTGACACCGTCCAGTCCCACGCACGGGGCGATCCGCGGTAGCTCGTTAACGGAGATTTGCCGTGTGTGGCGTTAACGTCATTTCAAGTTAACGCTGACAGCACTAGTGGGAACACAATGAATATGACTGCACATTTACGCCGACATCATCCTAGTGCAAAGACAAGTGGAAGCAGACAAAAACAACAAGCACGCATGCTACAAACTTTAGCCGAGTCATTTAGACAGCCGTTAGCACATGATTCTCCTTATGGGGACCTGATATGTTTAATATGCTGCTGAGAATATAGCCCAGAAGAAGCGTATAGTATAGCTTTTATTTTGGAAAGAGCCATTTCGCTGTAATAAACTCTCTTTTCCAAAGATGAGTGATTGCTCAATCAGATAGATTTATTTTTTTATTACTTTGTTGTTTCAGCAACATTTAATTTAAAAACTGTACTTTTGAGTTAAAATATCTATTTATAATTTTAATAAATGACAAATTACAAAAGCATGAACATTTTTTTGTATCGAAAAAATATCGAACCGTGACACCAAAGTATCGAACCGAACCGTGAATTTTGTGTATCGTTGCACCCCTAATGGAAAGCTCTCTTCACAACAACAAACTGGGGCACAGCCCCAATTCACCAATTTAAAAATGTCCCATTAACCATTACTTCAACTTATTGTATTTTAAATGTTCTTATCTTTCATTACAAATGACTATCTGATAGATGTGGCTCATAAACTCTCATTAAATTTGTGTAGACCCAATCGAGCGCAATACTGTCTCTTGTAGGGAAAATATAAACAATATTTCTTATAATCACTGGAATTGGTAAAGATGACCTTGAGACTTGAAAAACATGTGCTAGTGGTATAAAAGTGGTTATGCAATTTGTCAACTAAAGTATTGTCTAGTACAGCGGTCCCCAACCCCCGGGCCTCGGACCGGTACCGGTCCGTGAGTCGTTTGGTACCGGGCCGCGAGAGTTGAGGCTCAGGTGTGAAATGTATGGTTTTCAGGGTTTTTATCGGTTTACAGCGTTATTTTGTTATCGTTTTTATCGTTAACTCGGTTTTCCTGGGTCTTTTCACGTGTGTTATGAATAAATCTTCTTTTTTTCAGTAGCGGTACTAGTTTTATTTTGTTGTATTTATCCACGACACATTAAAGGCCGGTCCGTGAAAATATTGTCGGGCATAAACCGGTCCGTGGCGCAAAAAAGGTTGAGGACCGCTGATCTAGTAGTGATGATAAGAAAATATCAGTACCTGTAATAGAGTTGCAGATAACATAACTTTTCAGAGGTCATGCTGTACGAGTGCAATATGAGTGAAGGGTTAGTTTAGTGGTTCTTAACCTGGGTTCGATCGAACCCTAGGGGTTCGGTGAGTCGGTCTCAGAGGTTCGGCAGAGCCTCCACCGTGACATGCACGGCTCATTTTGTGCACGAATAAAAAACGTATCTATGTATTGAATTTGAAAAAAATCATATTTTATTTTTCACTAAAGAGGGGTTCAGTGAATGTGCATATGAAACTGGTGGGGTTCGGTACCTCCAACAAGGTTAGGATGATGTCGGCGTAAATGTGCAGTCATATTCATTGTGTTCCCACTAGTGCTGTCAGCGTTAACTTGAAATGACGTTAACGCCACAACACAGCAAATCTCCAATAACGTGCTACCGCGGATCGCCCCGTGCGTGGGACTGGACGGTGTCAACAACACGTTAACAAGCTAACTGCGCTAACGCAGTAGTTCCCACCATGTAATTGGGCATTGTGTGGCACATCCGACATACTGTTTTACTTTTGTCCATGACGCGCTTACCTTCAGGGTCATACTTCACATGAAGACCAAAATAGTTCCAAACGCCAAATCTAAATGAGGGAGGTTCAATTTGCCATGTTGCAACAAGCTTCGCTTCTGTCTTGCTAGCTTGCTGCGCTCAGTGGATATGCGCTCGACAGTGCAGCCTAGGCGGAGTAGTCAAACGCAGATCCACTGAGCTCTCAACACAGACAGCATCGTCAGAAGAAAAGTTGATAAAATAAATGTAAAAATTTGTATTGTTTGATACATATGCGTACCAAACCGAAAGCACTGTATGAACGGTTCAATATCGATACGAGTATCGTTGCACCCCTACTTTCCATAAAAGCAAAGTGATTGGTGTTCTGCTGGATCAGCTGGAGGAGGTTGATGGGGAGAAGCTTAGAAGTTGTTGGGGAGTCACTCTCTCTGTGCAGCTGACACTAACATTCCCCAGCTAGACAAGAAGGCACAACAGAAACTCTTCTTCCTCAGAAAGTTGAAACGGGCCAAACATCCAAAGAAATGGCTGGAGAGAAGAAAAGTATTATTCTACTATCTATTGGTCCGTGAGTCGTTTGGTACCGGGTGGCGAGAGTTGAGGCTCAGGTGTGAAATGTATGGTTTTCAGGGTTTTCAGCGTTGTTATCGTTTTTATCGTTAACCCAATTTTCCTGGGTCTTTTCACGTGTGTTATGAATAAATCTTCTTTTTTTCGGTACCGTTACTAGTTTTATTTTGTTGTATTTATCCGCAACACCCTAAAGGCCGGTCTGTGAAAATATTGTCAAGCATAAACCGGTTTAGTGTTTACAGACAGAATACTTGAACCCCAGTGGATTTGTTGAAGGCGATCTTGTTTAAAAAGTTCAGTGCAGTTGAGAAATTATGCGAAATTATCTCCACAAAGGGCAGACAAGAGGTGTAGTGATGAGAGAGCGCAGAGGGTACACAGCTGCAGTAGCCAATCCAGTGGCAACCAGGCTATCACAAGAAGTGGCAGGATGAAGAGAGATGTTGGAGTGGCTTGTCGGGCAGCCATCCCCTCTTCAGTACTCAAACTGTAACCCCTGAGGCAGATGCATCAACCGCTTTAGAGCAGACACCTGACCAGAACTTAACTGGTTATTTGGGTGGTTGTGCACTGGAAAGCAGGGTACATCAACATTTTACAGTGGGTCAAATTTGTTGATTTGTTTCCCTAGTATGCTCCTTACTGTCCTTTACCAGGACCAGGCTCTGGGTTGCAGGGTGCAGAGCACAATTGGGACTTTGGCATATGTCATCGGCCAGAGCCAGGAGATATCTGAGATGACTGGATGTCCTCCAGAGGTGGCCAAACCGGACCAGAGTGTGGTGTTACAGTGAGCTGCGACCGAGCACTAAGTGGAGGGGCGGCTGTCGATGTTTCCACAGCAGGAGATGTGTAGAGACGGTAGGTGCTTCTCTTGTGTTAGCCACATATGAAAATCCCATGATAAGTTCCCACTTTGGTCACTGCATATCAGCTTGTAAAAGTGAGTATGTCAGCAGGCAAAGTTCACAGACAGCTATAGCTTGAGGGTAACAAACAGTTTGCAGACAGACCTCATAGACAGACATTAATGACCTTGTAGTATTGTATCACCACAATAGAGGACTGCTGGCTTACTTGTGGTGCCTAGGGTATTTCAAAGCAGAATTTTAGGCAGAGTCTTCTGTCATGGATCGGCAGAATCATAAACCCACTTGCTAAGTACTGGGAAAGATTAAACAGGTATATTTACAGGTAAGTGAATAAATGCAGAGTTAAAGCAATCTATGATTGCATTAGAGATCTGGGAGAAGTGGTGAAGGTACGCAGGCTTTTCTAATCTGCACACACACGCTGTCATATTAAGTTCAGTTGTATAAGGCCTCAGAGTACATGGAGAGATCAAATGTATACTTTTTAAGGATTCAAAGACTTTAAACACTTGATTAGTAACAAATGAAAAACACAATTAGTAAAACTGGCTTTTAAACCAAGAAATATCCACTGAAACTGGACTAATAAAGGGTGTAATTCCTAACAAATGAGAACCAATGTTTATAGTGCTGTCGGTCTTTTCTGCCCTCTGGTGGTTAGTCTGCTGAAACAAACATGAAGATTTCTTTGTGCTGTATGGATTACTTGCAATTATCATATATTTATCCAGATATCCTCTACACCCACCCCCCCCCCAATTTTTGCACATGTCGAGGAGCGTGTCAGGCTACATTTCACTGTGTGTTATACTTGTATAACTATGCACGTGACAAATAAAGAATAAAGAAGAAGAAGAAAGATAAAGAAGATAAATACTAGTGAGTGAAAAAACAAAGGGAAGACTAACAACCTTATGATGAGTACATTTACTGCTTACCTCCTGAGCTACAGCTGTGAGACCAGCTCCTACACAGCAATTCTCCATTTCTCTGCGTGAGGGTTGAACAACATTCTTCATTCTCAGCACCGTCAATTCAATTCAAATTTTATTTATAAAGCACCAAATTATAAAAACACTCACCTCAAAGCACTTTATGCTGTAAGGTAAAGAGCCTGCAATAATAAAGGAAGGAATAGCAGTAAGAAACCTCTGGCAGGACCAGGCTCAGGGAGGGCCAGCCATCACCTGCAACCAGTTGTTGGTGAGAGGATGTCTAACACCTTGCTCCAATAGCTGTTAAACTCTGCTGTGATCTGATGAGCATGAATGGATTTGTTCATGGGAATCATCATCCAGAAAAAGATTACTGCCATTAGAACAAGAATCTGTTACAGTAGGATAAAGGTGGTCAGTAAGAACAACTTTGTACGGTGACTGACATGTGGTAATGTCCTAAGATACTGGAGCAGAGCAGGCTACAGCACAGATTGTGCTTCTAGTGTAAAATGAGTTCAATCCAGTCTTTGAGAATCACAAGAGAAGAGTCTTTATCTCCAAGTCTGGAGGTGTTCGCTGAATCCTTGAAACCCCCCCTAAAACTTATTTATCAGCTAAAGTCTTCTTGCTTATTTTGGGCAATGCAGCAAAAATCGAGAGCTCAAATCAAAATTTATTTTCTGTTGTTTGTGGGATCTGGATCTCATAACCAGATGCGTACTTAGCTTGGCCTCCAGTAACACAGTGAGGAATGGTGGAGTTACCCTGTTAAAAGGGAGCCATCTTTCCCACTGTCGCCCAGTGCTTACTCATAAAGCATCTTGAGGTGACTGCTCTTGTGATTTGGTGTTATATAAATAAAATTGAACTGAAATTTAATAAATAAAATAATGTCAGACTATGCCATCACTAAACCATTTTAATGCATTTTGATATTATTATATGTGAGCGTATGTGAAAGTTTAAAAATTATTGATGTGTACACCTATACAGTGGGGCAAAAAAGTATTTAGTCAGCCACCGATTGTGCAAGTTCCCCCACCTAAAATGATGACAGAGGTCAGTAATTTGCACCAGAGGTACACTTCAACTGTGAGAGACAGAATGTGAAAAAATAATCCATGAATCCACATGGTAGGATTTGTAAAGAATTTATTCGTAAATCAGGGTGGAAAATAAGTATTTGGTCAATAACAAAAATACAACTCAATACTTTGTAACATAACCTTTGTTGGCAATAACAGAGGTCAAACGTTTACTATAGGTTTTTACCAGGTTTGCACACACAGTAGCTGGTATTTTGGCCCATTCCTCCATGCAGATCTTCTCGAGAGCAGTGATGTTTTGGGGCTGTCGCCGAGCAACACGGACTTCCAACTCCCACCACAGATTTTCTATGGGGTTGAGGTCTGGAGACTGGCTAGGCCACTCCAGGACTTTCAAATGCTTCTTATGGAGCCACTCCTTTGTTGCCCGGGCGGTGCGTTTTGGATCATTGTCATGTTGGAAGACCCAGCCTCGTTTCATCTTCAAAGTTCTCACTGATGGAAGGAGGTTTTGGCTCAAAATCTCACGATACATGGCCCCATTCATTCTGTCCTTAACACGGATCAGTCGTCCTGTCCCCTTGGCAGAAAAACAGCCCCATAGCATGATGTTTCCACCCCCATGCTTCACAGTAGGTATGGTGTTCTTGGGATGCAACTCAGTATTCTTCTTTCCAAACACGACGAGTTGAGTTTATACCAAAAAGTTCTACTTTGGTTTCATCTGACCACATGACATTCTCCCAATCCTCTGCTGTATCATCCATGTGCTCTCTGGCAAACTTCAGACGGGCCTGGACATGCACTGGCTTCAGCAGCGGAACACGTCTGGCACTGCGGGATTTGATTCCCTGCCGTTGTAGTGTGTTACTGATGGTGACCTTTGTTACTTTGGTCCTAGCTCTCTGCAGGTCATTCACCAGGTCCCCCCGTGTGGTTCTGGGATCTTTGCTCACCGTTCTCATGATCATTTTGACCCCACGGGATGAGATCTTGCGTGGAGCCCCAGATCGAGGGAGATTATCAGTGGTCTTGTATGTCTTCCATTTTCTGATGATTGCTCCCACAGTTGATTTTTTCACACCAAGCTGCTTGCCTATTGTATATTCACTCTTCCTAGTCTGGTGCAGGTCTACAATACTTTTCCTGGTGTCCTTCGAAAGCTCTTTGGTCTTGGCCATGGCGGAGTTTGGAGTCTGACTGTTTGAGGCTGTGGACAGGTGTCTTTTATACAGATGATGAGTTCAAACAGGTGCCATTCATACAGGTAACGAGTGGGGGACAGAAAAGCGTCTTACAGAAGACGTTACAGGTCTGTGAGAGCCAGAGATTTTCCTTGTTTGAGGTGACCAAATACTTATTTTCCACCCTGATTTACGAATAAATTCTTTACAAATCCTACCATGTGAATTCATGGATTTTTTTTTCACATTCTGTCTCTCACAGTTGAAGTGTACCTCTGGTGCAAATTACTGACCTCTGTCATCATTTTAAGTGGGGGAACTTGCACAATCGGTGGCTGACTAAATACTTTTTTGCCCCACTGTACATACTCAGTAGGGTTCATCATTTTGACTGAAACTGCAGTATATCTGTCTTCACACAATCCTGTTAAAACGAGGCAATGATAACAAATCAGACAGAGACCAATATATTTTAATATATATATATATATATATATATTTTTTTTTTTTTTTTGCAAAATACAAATACTACCACATTTCTGAGTGAGGGAATTGCTGTACATCTGCAACAACAGTGTGTTTAATTTGTTTTTCATTGTCTCCAAATTGGCGACAAAGGCCAGCTTATGCCGCTAACAATCTCTTTGAATATCTAACTTAATAGTTATTAGAAACATTAGTGCATGAAACAATGGCATAACAGAGCCAAAAGTGTACATTTCCCCCAGTGTACAGAGGACATTCACTGATGTCACCAAAAAGAGGAAATGAAACTATTTCATTGGGGCGCTTCAGGTACAGGCAGTAATCAAACTGAAAACAGATACAGAGGGGCTTTCACAATGTCAACACTGCATCTCCCTGTTTTGTGAGCTTCACCTCCACCCGTACACAAGCCACTCCACTTGAAGCCCAAGGATGAGCTCCTGGCTCTCACTTCATTGTGGTACAGTAAGACCAGCTTGATGAAAAGGAAAAGGGTGCAGAAGTGAACACATCTGGGCTCTGCCCTGGTTAACAGACATCACTTCATCCCATCACAGCTACAGGGATTTTCAGTGAGAGAATTTATTCGCTGGATTTACAGTAGAGATGATGGCTGAGGGTTTGAGCTCCAAATATACAGTTTTAAAACCAAAATATTCAAATGTGAACAAGCCTCAGCCACCAGCATCTCTTCAGTATTAAAAACTAAAAATAAGTGGATTTCACTCTGCAGTCCTTCAGCCTGTCTGTGGCTGGCGTCAGACCCAGCTGACATGCAAGGCACAACTCAGTCACTTATGTACACTTGTAGAGTTACACAAACACAAACACGCGGTACTGGAAAGTAGCCAAGTACTTTAACTTTTCATAACTGTATGTTTTGTTCTTTATTTTGCAAGATTTTATATCCAAAGATAAACTTAGTGTATGGTGGACAAAATTCTTGTTCTTAGTACATTTTTTACTAAATATGGTGGCAAATCCTAAAATGTATTCACATGTGCTTCTATTATTGCTGTTACATAAAAAGGTAAAATCATGAACAATCTTGTAAAATGACCATGGGAAGCACTAGACTCAAGGGCGTAGATTTGGTTTTGGCATTGGTGGGGACGGATGATTCAACCACTGAACGCTGCCCTGTTTCTTATTTTTTTCCTTTTTGTCTTTGCTTCTTGATAAAAAAAAAAAGGAGAAATATACTTGCCTACATATGCTATTCTACATGCTTTTAAACCGTTTAAAATTACAATTCATAGTTTTATATGTGAATTATATAATGTTAAATTATTATTAAACAAATGACTAAGTATTTTAGGCTTTAGTTTACTTCAGCCATATTCCATATAAATCAGGTATCATACAAAAATAAAAATAGCTTCAAATACAGTCATGACAATAAAAGAATATGACTTTAAAGACTTAACATTACTTCAGTTATAGTACACCAACATCTCTGATACATTAGCACTACGGGAACACTGAATGACCTGGTGGTTTTTGTCCATAAAACTACTCTAAGTAAAAGATCTCTCACCAAAATTATGCAACATTTTAGGCACTATTGCCTCTATCAAATCAGTGAGCTGGGATTTCTTATTCTAAACATGAACTACTGTTACAGCAACAGACATGGACTACTGATGTCCCACACAACAACTCAATGTCTTTCTTTACTGTCCCATCAGTCCATGCCAAATCTACGCCCTTGACTAGACTAAACCATGGTGGACAGTCTAACGGGTAACATTTTTGGCTGGTACTTCGCTTGAACTTAACCGTCCTGAGGACTTCTTCCACCACTGCTAGTATTTAAAAATGATGAAAGTGGTAAGTGGAAAACAGGAGCTTTGTCCTTTGTGCTCTGACGGATTGTCGCTGTGAGATCACGTTGGGTCTGACACCAGCTAAACAAACTTTTTTCTACCTTAGAGCAAACGTCTCCCTGAACATCTGATGGGAAACGGTGTGCATGTGTGCATTCTGCTGCTGCTTTTTATATCGTTGTTATTACACGGGACTGCAGACATCCAAAAATATCAATCTGATCTAACAAGCAAAGTTTAGTTTGAAAAACACTACACTACAAACTCTGTGCAGCAAAGCATCACTTGTCCCAGTCAATATGGCTTTTAGGATCCTCACCCTGACTGCTAAATCCTGCAAAGCTATCAGCACATGCTAACTTTCATGCATCAATTACAAAGACACGAATAACAGTTTCATTGCTGCAGTCGCCTCACGCGAGCGCCCTCTGCTGTCTGGTTCCACACACGACCTCGTTTGTTTTCCTAGGAATAACAACTTTTAGATTGTCTTTTTATAAACTGGATACCAAATTGTGAACTATACTTCACTTCAGATTACTTACATTTGAACATTTTAAAAAGAAAGTAAGTAAATCTATTGTTTAATTTTACAAACTACATTTAGAACCAGAATTTGGGTGTAATTTCCTCATTTCTTTTGGTTTTATTATTTATATAATAATAATTAATGATACAATTCTAATTAATAATAAAATTCCTACAGCTTTTAGCTTCCTTCTGCTAATATACATCATTTTGTGTATATGTAGCCTGTGTGACTGACATTTTAACTAAAATACTTTGAGGTGGGTCATTGTCAGAATTACTTACTTAGTTACTTCCAATCACAGCTTTTTTTGCTTCAGTGTTTTCTGATGTTTTTGGTATCATGTCTGAATTAACTGTAGTCCCCCCTTTTGCTCTGAAATTGTCTTCACAATAAATGAAACTTGTTTTCTATCCAACTTGTTCCAGATCACTTTCTTCTCCCTCACAATGAAACCTCTCACGATTTGACATCACTTTCTCTTCCTGCACTTACTCATACTCCCATTTTTTCAACCCATTTTCTTCGCCACACTTTACTTTCCATATGTTCTGGTTACATGAGTGATTGATTATGTGCATAAATATGTTGTACCTGCAGCAGTGAACTGATGCTCCATTTAGCCACCTGACATTAAATTCACCATTAGAGTCACTATTCAGAGTACCAGATTTTCTCACCTTGATCTTTTTGTTGCTTTGCATACATATGCTCATAAGTAGCACATATGTACATATGTTATTTGCTTATACCCACACACATGAACACACACACATAAAACAAGCAATACATGTACACCAACAGCCCCTCTGACAGCTTCAATATGTTTGGCTCCTGAATGATATCATGGACCAACAGTGTTTGTAGAAAAGGTGGGGGGGAAAAGAGAAACTTAACAATTTCAAGCTTTTACTTCTGAATGAAAACAGTTGGATATTTCCTTCTTACTTTTTTCTTTGTACTAGTTGAAGTTTAAACTAGTTGTTTTTAATTTTTTCACATATTTGTGATTTACTGAAGTATTTCCTTTTCAGGAGAATTTTTATATTGTTCTTTTTACACTCCTACATTCCTCTAATACATCCATTTTTCTTGACTCTTTGGGATTATTCATATATTCACTGACCTCAACATTGGGAAATGAATGATATGAACACCTGCCTTTGGAACAGTAAGAAGAAGTGATTATGAATACTTTTAGGCCCAGACAAAAGTCTCATCTAACTCACTGAGCACTTCTTTAATTTGACTGAACTCTTTCATTTAAAGCTTTTGGATGTTTTAGAATCTGGCTCTGGTTGGGATTGGCCTGGTTCACTTTTACTATCAAATGAATAAATGAATAAAAACTTCCTTGGACAATATGAAGCTCTGAAAACTGTAAAAAGTTGGATTTAAGTCAAACAGTTTTCTTCCTTTTCTTTCTCGATGTCTGAAAACTGGTTCTGAACTTCAAGCAGTCATTAGTGTGAAGTCTACCAAGAGTATATGCTGGAAATACAGCTGAGCAATCACTGTATCCACACATAGCAGCCCCACCCCCATGTACATGTTACACATATAGCACACCCACTCAGTACAAGAAGAATATGATGTTAATAATAATAATAATAATAATAACACTATGCGGTAACTTTACTAATACTCCTCCCCCGGCTGTAGAGAGGCTCTGATCATGCCGTCCACCCTTCTGATAGCCTCATCCGTTTAACTGATGGGTTGTGGTGCTCCTCATGACTGGACAGGGGGTGGAGGAGGAAGCTGTCGTTCCCATGGTGATCCTCTCGCTCATCGCTGCCTTCATATGAGCTCCCACAGCTGGACACGCTGTCACCAGGGGAACGCCCTTGTTCATGGGACCCCCGGCCTGTGGTGGAGTATCCAACTGTGGTCATGCCTCCTTCAAGTCCTGTTCCAACCATCCGGTCTCTGGGAGGGGAGGCTGGCTCAGACTTGATGTGGACATTTTGATGGCCAGAGGAGAGGTTTAGGTTTGAGTTCTGGCACAAATTCCTGTAAGATCAAAGCAAGAGAAACAGCATCTTAAACTCAGAGCAAAGCAAATTTTAAGAACGTCTTTAGAGGAAATGTCGATTAAACGCTTGTTTTAATTCTTTGGTGAGAATATGAAGATTCTTGTTTTTGGCTGCTGTTTCCAATTGAACATACAAGTGGATGGAAACATTGATTTACAGAAATGTGATCATGTTGCACTTGGGCTCCGTGGAAATGTCTGTTTTTTAAGGGGATTTCTGAATAATTAAGTAACAATTACTATTAATTAAACTATTTTTTTAATTTTCATTTTTTCCAGTGTATGCTGGATAAACCAGGACACTAACAGCTGAAATTATTGCATTGATTCTGGACAATTCTTTCTAAGGCTTGGCCTGTGGCCTGAAGGTAATATACACAGCTGCTTACCCCATGTGTCCCAGTGCTGAGTGTTGTAGATTCTGTATCTGCTGTTGCTGCCAGTTCACTGATCCCAGAACAGAACCTCCAAAACCGGACAGCGATGGCAGGTCACTGCTGAGGGAGAAATCTGAAGATGGACAAAAAGAGAAACTTGAGCAAAGACGAGGAAACCTGTGGAGTCCAGCAGCAGTGTGCTTTTGTTGTAATCACCTGTGCCATAAGATGAGGAAAGTGTAGATTGGTACCCACCCATCCCCTGACTGGGGATAGTGGTGGCAGAGAGAGTGACAGCAGGGGTTGACAAGGTCTGAGCTGTCTGGGAGTGATTTATTCTCTGGTTCTGCAAAGAAAAGGTAAGATGTCACCAAGCTAAACAGTGACAGCTGATTCAGGGCCAGCATTTTATGGTTATCTGCCATGCCTGGTAATCATGATTTGCTCATTTTAGAAAATCAGTAATCTCAAGTGGTACTTCTAGCGTTTGCTGGTATTCACGGTGACCTGGTCATGCCAATAACTCCTTTAGAGATCCTAAATTTTCAAGCTCATCTTCAGGAGCCTTTCTTCATGGTTCCTTAAAATCACTTCAGCGGCAGAATTTTTCAAATATCTCTAAAGTACAAATAGTTCCCTTACTTAAGGTAATAATGTAAATGACATTGGCACTAATTTCACATATTTGTAGCTTGTATATCATCTATAAACTAGCAGAAGGAGGCATACATGAAAAGTATGGTTCTCTCTGCTGATCAGATTTTTTTCAGAGCTACTTACCAACATCAGGTCAAAGTCCTCACACTGCAGGGCAGCAATAAAGCACAAACTCAAATGAGTCCGCACATAAAAATCAACTTATGAAATCAAACAAATCAAAAGACTAAGCAGAAGGAAGCACTTACAACAGCTGGTATGTTGTTGCACTTGTTGGAAGGGGGCATCAGTGTTCGCAGGTCAGGTTTACGGCTCATGTTCATTGAAGGACTTTTATCCTGCATGTTCTTGGGGGTGCCTCCTGGAGACAGCAGTCCAGGGGAGGTGCAGTGGTTGCTGTAGCTGTCGTTTCCTGGTCGGGCAAAGTTTTAAAAAGGTATCTCTCATTACAAATGACTACAAAATCACTACTGTACCCCAAACCCATTTTTATTTGTGCCTATATTTCATGGAAGTATATTTATCATTGCTGTTTTCAAACTTCTGATTCTGACCAACCACTTCAGCAGGATGTTCTAAGATTTCGTGCGACACCATTTTTACATAAAATAGGTGAATCTTCCCTTTTTCTAGTGTGAGGCTGGTAAAAGTGTCTTTAACTTCAGTATCTGCAGATGTATAGTTGATTGAATGCTACTGGAGCACTCTTTAACGGAACATCTGGGGAGAAAGTTCAAAGTGCATCACTCCAATGAAAAAGTCTGAAAACGTGCTCATCCACTCAAAGTTTTATAACTGCAAACTCTAGCTGAAGTCAATAACCAGAGAGGGAAGATTGTCTGTCACAGAAATGAATTTTATATTTTAGAGTTTAAGCAGCTGAACAATGAGCAATGACAGACTCCCAATGTACTGCTTTATTCCTCATCTGAACTGGATACAGGGGAGATACCTAGCTGTCCAGTCACAGGGGAGGAGACTTACACGAGTGCTAAATAGCAAGAAGAGACATTATCGCTACAGTTTTCTTCATGCATGTCCTCAAATTACCAAATGAAATGAAAAATGACACTCTGAGAAGCACCTTTTTTAATTGTGGGTCTAGCAGCAGTAAGCTGTTGAGGTGCTTGCAAGATATTTCATCAATGGATGTTCTATATCTTAGCAACCAAAGGGTTCCAGGTTAAAAAAAAAAGTTGCACACCCAACCACGTGCTACCAGTTTTGATCTTGTCAAGATCCTAGTGTGTGAGAAGAGCCTGAAAGAGGATGGTGTGTTTTCAGCTGGACCTTTAAGAGAGAGGAGATTTACAGCACAGGATTTACCTATCATCACCCTGATTTACTCAGTTTACTCTGTTATGACGAAGATCTATCTATACAAAGAGAGTGATAGAGATATATATAAAGAAATAAGACAGAGTTGCGTTCTTACCCACACTTGACAAAACAGTGCTCGACAGCTCTGAACCCATCAGTCCTACAGACAGAAACACACACATCAAATGAGTATACAATCTGGGTTTTGTTGTTCATTTTTATTATACAACGCCATAATACTTTGGGTGTTAGATTCTTGATCAGGAACTTTTGCAAACTATTTATCATGTAGAGCTCAGCTGTTATTCCAAACCTGATATGCAGAGATTGTCTTCATTCTTAAGAATAATAATTATTCAAATGAACATACTATATAGGGCTCCCAATAAATTACTACTAAAGAAAAAGACGATTCAAGAGAACCTAACACAGCTGGCAAAATTGTAGTTTTACTAACCGTGTTAGGAAATGCAAAGTTAACGCAAACCCACAATAGAAAGATTACTGGGAAAATGATCCTCTTATGGCCTTAGCATATCTATTGATTGTCATTATCATAGAAAAAAGTAGGAAAACACTCACGGCTGAGTCACTTTTTAAGTTGTATTCTTAAGTCTAAAATGCCATTAATGCCTGACTGCTACACCTTTTTGTCACTGCTGGACCAAATGTTGGCCAATACTGTTTTTTTTTCTCATATAGAAAATCTGGAAACACTGCAGCGCGTCAGGCTGTCTATGAAAGGAAAATCAGCAGGATTGTGAAAAGATTTTTAAATAGAAGACAAAAAACAGGAAAACACGTGCTAGGTAGGTTAACACCGAGTATTTGCTAGGTGTGGACCAGCCTGCTTATTTGCCCAAAGGCCCATTTTGAGCTCTAGCTGTGTTACAGTCCAAAACAGCTGAACATTTAATAAGGTCTTTGATGAGGACTGAAGAAAAAGCTACTGACCACAAACATACCTGCATTTCCTGTGCTGGAAGGACTTTGAGGCGACATGCTGTTTCTTTGCAGAGATGAGTGAGAGATGGGCAGCAGGCTATGGTTACCTAGACTGCCCCCTATGCCCTGATGGGAGTAGAGCAGCCCACCCTGATTACTGCCTGGGATGGATATACCCATGTCATAGTTGGAGGGCAGACCCTGCACATAGAACAAACAAAGCCAGTCGTCACTGGTAAGGAAACACGAAGCTGCTTAAAACAACGCTATGCATCAAAAAGAGCAGGTGTGAACATACACAGATTCTCTGTCGGTTGATCATCAGGTCAATGTCTTCATTGATTTTCCGGTATTTATCGTCCAACTCTGGGCTCTGGCCAGCAGAGTCATCAGCCTCGATGTCAGGGCTTTCACAGCCGTTTAAACCCTTCTTTCGCAGGGTCTGGATAAAAGAAGACAAACAAAAGAGTCAAACACAGCAGGGTGACTTTACTGTATGTACTACATCCACGGATCTTCTCTGAGACCTTCCTCTTTTCCTCCTGCCCGGCAGCTCCATCTTCAACATTTTTTGTAAAGTGTGTCCACTATCTCTCCTCTGCACATGGCCTAAACCTCATCTCAGGTTCACCTCTCTAACTTTGTCTCCACATCCCTCAACCTGAGCTGTCCCTCTGATGTCCTCATTTCTAAGCTTGTCCACCCTCTTGTGTTAAACAGTCTGGTCTAAAAGTCCATTACCCTCTCTCCCACACATCTGCATAACTGCACAGGTATGTCACCTGGACCAAATCTTCATCCAACTCTTCTTCATTTGCTAACTTTCCTCCATACTCACTATAAGCCTTTTTGTTGCTTCCCTTCTCTCTGCTGTACATCT